>NC_057812.1:118333793-118633793 GCF_018294505.1 Triticum aestivum
ATGGCTCAATCAACTCCTACACATGCTAGTGGGTTTCATCTAGTTACTGTGGCAATGACAGGTCATGCAGAGGAAATGGGTTCAACTACCGAAGCACACAGCAGTTTGAAACGCGTTGTCTTAATGCAGTAAAAGAGAGCAGGAGCGAGAACATGGGATTGTATCGATATGATCAATGGTTGGTTGCTTGCCTGATGGTTCGTTGCACTGATACGGTTCTTCGTTAGGGTAATCACGGTACTCCTCGGAGGCAGAACCTGTCGCAAGGACACCGATATACAACATCACCAAACAATGTGCAACAATATGATGCATGCATGAAACATGGCAATATGAGTGTGTTGGGCTAATGCAACTAAAATCCAGAAGGGTTTGAACAAATTTGAATCAAAGATTCAAATTTCAAATTCAAATATGGCCTTTTAAAGTGCTTTTCCTTGTTCTGCTTGAAACATCAATTTAACTTGTTTGATCATGCATGAAAATAGTACAGATGGATAGGTTGGATTTTTCTGATCATTTTTCATATATAATTTGTCCAATTTGGAGTTACAGAATAAAAGTTATGAATTTTTGAAGTTTAAATAATATTCTGGAATTTCCTAATTTAAATTAAATCCAGAAATACAATTATTGCGCCAGCATGACGTCAGCATGACGTCAGTGGTCAACTGCGGCTGGCTGAAGTCAAACCTGACGTGTGGGGCCCACACGTCAGTGACAGGGGGGTTAAACAGGGTTAAATTAATCCTAATTACTAATTAGTGGCGCTGGGGCCCACTGGTCAGTGTCAGGGGTTTAACTAACAGTGGTTAGCGCTAATCCTAATTAGCTACAGGGCTGGGCCCACCTGTCAGGGACTCAGGGGGTCCTGCCGTGGTCAAAGTGGGTCAAACCCACCGGCGACGTGACGCCGGCGAGGCCCGAGACGGCGGCGCGATGCGGAATCGCGCTATAGGGCACGGGAGAGGCCGTGCTTGGGCTCGTTGAAGAGCCCTTGCTCCCGCGCATCGAATGGTGGTGGTGGCCGTGCCGGAGGTGGCCGGCATCGACGGCGGCGAGCTCGGCTGCGGCCGCCGGGGTTCGGGTGCGGTCGGAGTCGGCGTTGCAGGGGGTTTGGGGAGGCGTTGGTGCGTGCTGCGTGCTCCTAGTGAGGCGTGGAGCACGATAGTGTGCTCGGTTGGGCGCTACGGTGACCGTGGCCACGACGGCGACATCGCCGGCGGCGTGGAGCTCTCGGCCAAGGTGGGGCTAAGGCCTAGAGGTCGAAAGAGACCAGGGGAGAAGGGGGAAACGACTCGGGGGCTCACCGCGGTTGCAGTGGGCGTCGAAGCGGGCTCGGAGACGCGCTGGAGACGGTGAATTCGACGGCGATGATGGTCGGAGCCCGAAGAGGGGAACGGCGACGTGGCGGCGATGCAGGGCTTCCGGAGGCCCGTGAAGCGGTGGGGAGGAAGAGGGGGTCGTGGCGGAGCTTCTGAGCTAGTCGGGGGAGCGAGGGGTGGCCGGAGACGGCTGCTATGGCGAACGGCGGCGACGGTGGTGTTCGGCCGGGAGTGAGGGAGCGAGGGAGAGAAGGGAGGAACCGAGGGAGAGTGAGAGAGAGCAGGGGGGAAGAGGCGTGGCATCGTCCAGGGGCATCGAGGCGAGGAGGGGAGGGCAGGCAGGCAGGGAGAGAGGTGGCGTGGCGCGGTGGCGCGCGCGCGCGCCGGCCACACTCCCCTCCCTCTGTCGGGACGAAGACGACAGAGGAGGGAGACGGGCTGGGCCGCCTGCTGGCTGGGCCGGCCAGCTGGATGGGCTGCACAGGGAGGAGCCCAGGTAAGCTTCTCCCTTTTATTTTTTTTTCTGTTTTCTAATTTCTGACATTTGTTTTGATTTAAATAATATATTAAATCATTTATTTAACTTATGCCAATTTTTGCAGGGGCTAGATATATTATTCCAGAGCTCCTTTATAATTGGCATAATATTTGGACATATATTAATATATATAGAAATATATTTCCAATGCAAATATTTATGCATTAATTCCAAATGCCCAAAATAAATGTCCATGAGCCACTAAAAATATTGGTTTGATTTTTATCTCTGTCCAATATTTTCAGAGAGAAACATGAGCATTTTCTTGGACCCTTTTGGAGAAATTTTTATTTGGGTCATTTTCAAAATGATTCTGAGGGTTTCACAGATCCCCTTTTCAAGTTTCTGATGAAAGAGTAAACATGATGCAACACTCTAATGCATGACTAGCTAGGGTGTGACAACTCACCCCCACTCAAAAGAATCTCGCCCCGAGATTTGGGTTCCTCCGGGAAGAAGGCGGGGTACTCAAGTCGAAGACGATCCTCCCTTTCCCAAGTTGCTTCATCCTCAGAATGATGAGACCACTGAACTTTGAGAAACTTGATGTTATGACGTCGAGTGGTACGCTCGGCCTGATCGAGGATACGAATGGGGTACTCTCGATATGTAAGATTATCTTGGAGATCAAGCGTTTCGTGGTCCACTTCACGGATAGGATCCGAGAAGCAACGCCTGAGTTGAGAAACGTGGAAGACATCGTGGACTCTGGAGAGGTGCGGAGGTAGTTCCAACTGGTAGGCAACTTCTCCTCGTTTGGCAAGAATGCGAAAAGGTCCAATGTAACAAGGAGCCAATTTGCCTTTGATACCGAAACGATGGGTTCCCTTCAGAGGGGTGACCCGAAGATAAGCCTTCTCGTCAACCTCGAAAGTCATAGCCTTATGTTTTCGGTCATATTGACTCTTTTGACGAGATTGGGCTGTTTTCAACTTTTCACGAACGATGCGAACTTGTTCTTCTGCTTCCTGAATCATATCCGGGCCAAAGAATTGTCTTTCCCCGGTCTCTGACCAGTTAAGGGGTGTTCGACACCGTCGTCCATAGAGAACTTCAAAAGGGGCTTTACCCAAGCTAGATTGATAGCTGTTGTTGTAAGCGAATTCGGCAAATGGAAGACACTTCTCCCAGTCCATTCCAAATGAGATAACAGAGGCTCGAAGCATGTCTTCTAGAACTTGGTTGACGCGTTCCACTTGACCACTCGACTGAGGGTGGAAAGCGGTGCTAAAGGAGAGACGGGTTCCCATAGCATTTTGGAAACTTTCCCAAAATCGAGAGGTGAAAAGGCTTCCTCGATCCGAGTTAATTTCCAAAGGAACACCATGGAGGGACACTATACGGGAGATGTATAAGTCTGCCAATTGACTAGCGGTTATACTCTCACGAACAGGTAGGAAATGGGCTACTTTGGAAAGACGATCGACAACGACGAAGATAGCATTATTCCCTCTCTTGGTCCTGGGAAAACCGGTAATGAAATCCATACCAATTTTATCCCATTTCCATTCAGGAATAGCTAAGGGTTGAAGGGTGCCAGCAGGCCGTTGGTGCTCTGCTTTTACACGACGACAGACGTCGCAATTTGCAATATACTGAGCAATTTCTCTCTTCATCCTAGTCCACCAGAACCTCTGGCGTAGGTCCTGATACATCTTAGTACTACCGGGATGAATGGTGAGAGGAGATTCATGAGCTTCCTTAAGGATTAATCGCCTTAGGTTGCGCACTTTGGGAACCACTAGTCGATTCCCGAAGTATACGACTCCTTGATCATTAATGGAGAAACAATTCGCAATTCCTTTCTGAATGTTTCTCTTGATGCGGGAGATTCCCGGATCTACTTTTTGTGCTTTGATAATTTGATCCGTAAGGGTAGGTTTTGCCACCAAGGTGGAAAGAAAACCTTGAGGTACAATGTGAAGGTTAAGCTTCTGAAATTCCTCATGGAGAAGCGGTTGACTTTGTTGTAACATCAGGTTGTTACAATAAGATTTACGACTTAGCGCATCAGCCATGACGTTGGCTTTCCCTGGGGTATAGGTTATTCCTAAGTCGAAGTCTGTGATCAATTCAACCCAACGTCTTTGCCTGAGATTCAGATCCGGTTGGGTGAAAATGTACTTCAGACTTTGGTGATCAGTGAATATTTCGCAACGATTACCGAGGAGGTAATGTCGCCAGGTCTTAAGTGCATAGACTACGGCTGCAAGCTCTAGATCATGAGTAGGATAATTCTCCTCATGTGGGTGCAATTGCCATGAAGCGTAAGCAATTACGTGTCGATCTTGCATGAGAATGCAACCTAGTCCTTGTCGCGAGGCGTCGCAGTAGATAACAAAGTCCTTGGAGAAGTCTGGCGGTACCAGCACGGGAGCAGAGGTCAGGCGTCTTTTCAGTTCCTGAAAGCTGTGCTCACATTGTGGAGTCCATTCGAACTTTTTATCTTTCTTGAGGAGTTCGGTTAGAGGTTTAGCAACTTTGGAGAAGTTCTCGACAAAGCGACGACAATAGCTCGCTAAGCCTAGAAAACTCCGAACTTGCTTGACCGATTCAGGTGGAGTCCAATTAAGGACGGCTTGAACTCGCTCAGGGTTAACAGCAATACCTTTACCAGATATTACATGACCCAGATAGGTCACTTCTGACAACCAGAATTCACATTTAGAAAATTTGGCATAAAGGCGATGCTCTCGAAGTTTCTTCAACACTAGCCTTAAATGTTCGGCATGTTCTTCCTCGTTCTTGGAGTAGATGAGTATATCATCGAGGTAAACCACGACGAATTTATCCAAATACTCCATGAAGATTGAGTTCATTAACCGAGAAAAAGTGGCTGGAGCGTTGGTTAAACCGAAGGACATGACGGTGTACTCGTATTGGCCATAACGAGTAACAAAGGCCGTCTTAGGAATGTCCCCGTTTCTGATTTTGATTTGATGGTAGCCCAACCTCAAATCCATCTTGGAGAAGACTGAGGATCCAGCGAGCTGATCATACAGGTCGTTGATCCTGATAGAGAGAATAGATCCTAATTCCTTAACCCCCGGTGGAAGAATAGACTGACTCAGATCAGAATGTCATAAGATAGAGGAGTAAAAAGAGCCTTACGTTCCAACCCACAAACAATTCCCCTACATATAACTAAAGAATTTCTAGACTCAACATCGACCAGTTTGGCTTGAAGAACCTACAGGCAGTCCGGCTCTGATACCAACGCTGTCAGGACCCCGACTCGATGTCACATCGATCTAGCCGGTAACACCTCATATCACTTTGCGGCCTCACGCACGGTATCCCCACGGGTGTCGCCTTACCTTTGCCCGGGACCGTTTGCGCCTTTTGGCTCACGTATATGATAGTGTCGCTAGCATCCATATGATAAAGAGCCCGGGCTGACATGACTAGTCGTAAACCCAAAGTGGCACAGACTTACAGGGACAGGCATCCATGACCCAGCTTCGAACGTGTCGGTCATCAGCAAGTGGGTCCGGGCTGTAGCACTGGGCTAGCAGGACTCCGATAAACCGGGCTGTAGCGGGCTAACAGGACTCCGGTACTCAAAGCGTGACATTTCCCCGAAGGGACAGACACAGGAACGAAGAAGGACACATGCCGGCCAGCCTAAGTGTTCCAGAGCAGTAGCAAGCTACCATGGCTCAGCGGTAACACTAGGAGACATTTCCCGGTAAGAGAGGCTACTAAAGATAAACAACTAGGTAGTCAGATCCCACACATACCAAGCATTACAACCATACACACAATATGCTCGATATGTGCAAATACAACGAAGCATCACAACATGACTCTACAACACAAGTACTTTATTTAAGGCTCAGGGAGCCATACATAACATACACAAAGGTACGGGTCTCACGACCCAACATACAAGTCATACAGTCATACAAACCAGCAGCGGAAGTACTTTGTCTGGGTACAGACAACTAGTAAAATAAAAGAGGCTTGGAAAGCCTAGCTATACTACGTGGTCCTTCACAAGCTCAGGGTCACCACCTGGGTCTTTAGCCTACTCGTTGATGTCAACGTCTACATAGAACCCATCAGAAGGGGTTGCAGCGTCTTCTGTAAAATTGTAAATTGTAGCAACATGAGTACAAAGGTACCCAGCAAGACTTACATCAGATCCTACATACATGCATAGTATCAAGAAGGGTTGGTGGAGTTATTGCAGCAAGCCAGCTTTGACTCCTGGCTAGACTATCCAACGATACTCCAACTTGAAATGGTTTTGCGCACACGAGTCCACTACTCACCACTTCAATACACTACCGAGGGTCCACCTCCGTCTTCCTACGGAAGGGCCATCCTCGGCACTCACACTTATCTTGAGGCTTTTAACAGTTTCCATTTACTTGTCTATGAACTGTATAGGCAACCAAGTAGTCCTTTACCGCGGACGCGGCTATTCGAATAGATCATGTTAACCCTGCAGGGGTGTACTTCTTCATACACGCTCTCACCACTTATCATCGTTTACACGACATGTACTCGGCAACCTTCAAGCGGAAGCCCAACGTGGGTGTCGGCCACGACCTACCTAATCACCTAAGCTTCCAGTCCAGGTTTATCGCCTATTCAGGTTCCATCCGCAGGGAGTCCGGCCGAGGTTTCCCATACGGCCCCGAACGATGTGAACAGGGTTCCCGAGATACCTAACGGGTATTCGGTACACCGTGCCACGTACCTACCGCATCACACCCCACCCCTACGGTCAGCGCTGTCCACGGCCTCCAGTAGGCTACAAACACCAGAAACTACTTGCAACTCCTGGACGGAGAACTAGGGTGAATAAGAAGCCGAGAGGGTCCATTGGTTTCGGGCCCAATGCATGGTAGTAGCTGATTCTTAAATCACACATACAGATCTCAGTGCTTAAGGTCGGCTTCAATGAAACAACCCACCATGTACTCCTACATGGCCTCTCATCGATACCTTTACCAAATCGTGTTCACCACACCACTCTCATTACCGACATAACATTTCACTCTAGCCCATCACCCAGATGAACCAGACCTGACACGACTCTAAGCATAGCAGGCATAGCAAGGTAGGAACAACACATACATATGGCTCAATCAACTCCTACACATGCTAGTGGGTTTCATCTAGTTACTGTGGCAATGACAGGTCATGCAGAGGAAATGGGTTCAACTACCGAAGCACACAGCAGTTTGAAACGCGTTGTCTTAATGCAGTAAAAGAGAGCAGGAGCGAGAACATGGGATTGTATCGATATGATCAATGGTTGGTTGCTTGCCTGATGGTTCGTTGCACTGATACGGTTCTTCGTTAGGGTAATCACGGTACTCCTCGGAGGCAGAACCTGTCGCAAGGACACCGATATACAACATCACCAAACAATGTGCAACAATATGATGCATGCATGAAACATGGCAATATGAGTGTGTTGGGCTAATGCAACTAAAATCCAGAAGGGTTTGAACAAATTTGAATCAAAGATTCAAATTTCAAATTCAAATATGGCCTTTTAAAGTGCTTTTCCTTGTTCTGCTTGAAACATCAATTTAACTTGTTTGATCATGCATGAAAATAGTACAGATGGATAGATTGGATTTTTCTGATCATTTTTCATATATAATTTGTCCAATTTGGAGTTACAGAATAAAAGTTATGAATTTTTGAAGTTTAAATAATATTCTGGAATTTCCTGATTTAAATTAAATCCAGAAATTATAATTATTGCGCCAGCATGACGTCAGCATGACGTCAGTGGTCAACTGCGGCTGGCTGAAGTCAAACCTGACGTGTGGGGGCCACACGTCAGTGACAGGGGGGGTTTAACAGGTTTAAATTAATCCTAATTAGGGATTAGTGGCGCTGGGGCCCACTGTCAGTGTCAGGGGGGGGGTTGACTAACGGTAATTAGGACTAACTAACCACCTGTCCGACAGGGCCCACGCGTCAGTGACCCTGGGGGGGTCAAACCTCAGGTCGGACAGGTCAAACCCGCCGGCGGTTAGTCGCCAGCGAGGTCCGCGGCGTGCAGGGGCCTCGGGTTTCCTCTGTGGTGCTCCAAACGGCGTGCGGCTAGGTGCGTTGGATAGCTAGCTCGACGGCGCGTCGGACGGTGGCCGTGGCTGGCCCTGGGGTGGCCGGAGTCGACGGCGGCGAGCTCGGCTGCGGCTGCCGGAGTTCGGGTGCGGTCGGAATCGACGTTGCAGGGGGCTTGGGGAGGCGTTAGTGCGCGCTGCGTGCTCCTGGTGAGGTGGGGAGCACGATAGTGCGCTCGGTTGGGTGCTACGGTGACCGTGGCCACGACGGCGACATCGCCGGCGGCGTGGAGCTCTCGGCCGAGGTGGGGCTAGGGCCTAGAGGTCGAAAGAGACCAGGGGAGAAGGGGGAAACGATCCGGGGGCTCACCGCGGAGCTGCAGGGATGGTTAGCGGGCTCGGGGACGCGCTGGTGACGGCGAATTCGACGGCGACGACGGTCGGAGCCCGAAGAGGGGAACGGCGACGTGGCGGCGATGCAGGGCTTCCGGGGAGCTGTGGAGTGGTGGGGAGGAAGAGGGGGTCGTGGCGGAGCTTCTGAGCTAGTCGGGGGAGCGAGGGGTGGCCGGAGACGGCTGCTGTGGCGAACGGCGGCGACGGTGGTGTTCGGCCGTGTGAGAGAGAGAGCGAGGGAGAGGAGGGGAGAGCCGGGGGAGAGTGAGAGAGAGCAGGGGGAGAGGCGTGGCGTCGTCCAGGGCATCGAGGCGAGGAGAGGGAGGGCAGGCAGGCAGGGAGAGAGGTGGCGTGGCGCGGTGGCGCGCGCGCGCCGGCCACACTCCCCTCCCTCTGTCGGGACGAAGACGACAGAGGAGGGAGGTGGGCTGGGCCGGTTGCTGGCTGGGCCAGCCAGCTGGCTGGGCCGCACAGTGGAGGAGCCCAGGTAAGTTTCTCCTGTTATATATTTTTCTGTTTTCTAATTTCTGACATTTGTTTTGATTTAAAAAATATATTAAATCATTTATTTAACTTATGCCAATTTTTGCAGGAGCTATATATATTAATCCAGAGCTCTTTTACAAATGGCATAATATTTGGACATATATTAATATATATAATTAATATATTTCCAATGCAAATATTTATGCATTAATTCCAAATGCCCAAAATAAATGTCCATGAGCCACTAAAATTATTGGTTTGATTTTTATCTCTGTCCAATATTTTCAGAGAGCAACATGAGCATTTTCTTGGATCCTTTTGGAGAAATTTTTATTTGGGTCATTTTCAAAATGATTCTGAGGGTTTCACAGATCCCCATTTCAAGTTTCTGATGAAAGAGTAAACATGATGCAACACTCTAATGCATGACTAGCTAGGGTGTGACAACTCACCCCCACTCAAAAGAATCTCGTCCCGAGATTTGGGTTCCTCCGGGAAGAAGGCGGGATACTCGAGTCGAAGACGATCCTCCCTTTCCCAGGTTGCTTCATCCTCAGAATGGTGCGACCATTGAACTTTGAGAAACTTGATATTATGACGCCGGGTGGTACGTTCGGCTTGATCGAGGATACGAATGGGGTACTCTCGATATGTAAGATTATCTTGGAGATCAAGCGTTTCGTGGTCCACTTCACGGATAGGATCCGAGAAGCAACGCCTGAGTTGAGAAACGTGGAAGACATCGTGGACTCTGGAGAGGTGCGGAGGTAGTTCCAACTGGTAGGCAACTTCTCCTCGTTTGGCAAGAATGCGAAAAGGTCCAATGTAACAAGGAGCCAATTTGCCTTTGATACCGAAACGATGGGTTCCCTTCAGAGGGGTGACCCGAAGATAAGCCTTCTCGTCAACCTCGAAAGTCATAGCCTTATGTTTTCGGTCATATTGACTCTTTTGACGAGATTGGGCTGTTTTCAACTTTTCACGAACGATGCGAACTTGTTCTTCTGCTTCCTGAATCATATCCGGGCCAAAGAATTGTCTTTCCCCGGTTTATGACCAGTTAAGGGGTGTTCGACACCGTCGTCCATAGAGAACTTCAAAAGGGGCTTTACCCAAGCTAGATTGATAGCTGTTGTTGTAAGCGAATTCGGCAAATGGAAGGCACTTCTCCCAATCCATTCCAAATGAGATAACAGAAGCTCGAAGCATGTCTTCTAGAATCTGGTTGACGCGTTCCACTTGACCACTCGACTGAGGGTGTAAAGCGGTGCTAAAGGAGAGACGGGTTCCCATAGCATTTTGGAAACTTTCCCAAAATCGAGAGGTGAAAAGACTTCCTCGATCCGAGTTGATTTCCAAAGGAACACCATGGAGGGACACTATTCGAGAGATGTATAAGTCTGCCAGCTGACTAGCGGTTATACTCTCACCAACAGGTAGGAAATGGGCTACTTTGGAAAGACGATCGACCACGACGAAAATAGCATTATTCCCTCTCTTGGTCCTGGGAAAACCGGTAATGAAATCCATACCAATTTTATCCCATTTCCATTCAGGAATAGCTAAGGGTTGAAGGGTGCCAGCAGGCCGTTGGTGCTCTGCTTTTACACGACGATAGACGTCGCAATTTGCAATATACTGAGCAATTTCTCTCTTCATCCTAGTCCACCAGAACCTCTGGCGTAGGTCCTGATACATCTTAGTACTACCGGGATGAATGGTGAGAGGAGATTCATGAGCTTCCTTAAGGATCAAACGCCTCAGGTTTCGCACTTTGGGAACCACTAGTCGATTCCCGAAGTATACGACCCCTTGATCATTAATGGAGAAGCAATTCACAATTCCTTTCTGAATGTTTCTCTTGATGCGGGAGATTCCCGGATCTACCTTCTGTGCCTTGATAATCTGATCCGTAAGGGTAGGTATTGCCACCAAGGTGGAGAGAAAACCTTGAGGTACAATGTGAAGGTTAAGCTTCCGAAATTCCTCATGGAGAAGCGGTTGACTTTGTTGTAACATCAGGTTGTTACAATAAGATTTACGACTTAGCGCATCAGCCATGACGTTGGCTTTCCCTGGGGTGTAGGTTATCCCTAAATCGAAGTCTGTGATCAACTCAACCCAACGTCTTTGCCTGAGATTCAAATCCGGTTGGGTGAAAATGTACTTCAGGCTTTGGTGATCAGTGAAAATTTCGCAACGATTACCGAGGAGGTAATGTCGCCAGGTCTTAAGTGCATAGACTACGGCTGCAAGCTCTAGATCATGAGTAGGATAATTCTCCTCATGTGGGTGCAATTGCCGTGAAGCGTAGGCAATTACGTGTCGATCTTGCATGAGAATGCAACCTAGTCCTTGTCGCGAGGCGTCGCAGTAGATAACAAAGTCCTTGGAGAAGTCTGGCGGTACCAGTACGGGAGCAGAAGTCAGGCGTCTTTTCAGCTCCTGAAAGCTGTGCTCACATTGTGGAGTCCACTCGAACTTCTTATCTTTCTTGAGGAGTTCGGTTAGAGGTTTGGCAACCTTGGAGAAGTTCTCGACAAAGCGACGACAATAGCTCGCTAAGCCTAGAAAACTCCGAACTTGCTTGACCGATTCAGGTGGAGTCCAGTTAAGGACGGCTTGAACTCGCTCAGGGTTAACAGCAATACCTTTACCAGATATTACATGGCCCAGATAGGTCACTTCTGACAACCAGAATTCACATTTAGAAAATTTGGCATAAAGGCGATGCTCTCGAAGTTTCTTCAACACTAGCCTTAGATGTTCGGCATGTTCTTCCTCGTTCTTGGAGTAGATGAGTATATCATCGAGGTAGACCACGACGAATTTATCCAAATACTCCATGAAGATTGAGTTCATTAACCGAGAAAAGGTGGCTGGAGCGTTGGTTAATCCGAAGGACATGACGGTGTTCTCGTATTGGCCATAACGAGTAACAAAGGCCGTTTTAGGAATGTCCCCGTTTCTGATTTTGATTTGATGGTAGCCCAACCTCAAATCCATCTTAGAGAAGACTGAGGATCCAGCGAGCTGATCATACAGATCGTTGATCCTGGGAAGTGGATATTTGTTTTTGATTGTGACCAAATTGACAGGTCGGTAATCTACAACCATCCGGTCCGTACCATCCTTCTTCTTGACGAATAGGACGGGGCAAGCCCACGGAGATGAGCTAGGTCGGATGAAACCCTTTTTCAAGGACTCATCGAGTTGTTTCTTAAGCTCGACTAGTTCTAAGGGTGCCATCTTATAAGGTCTTCTAGCAATCGGAACGGTTCCTAGGATGAGGTCTATTACGAACTCAACATCTCTGTCAGGTGGAACACCTGGCAATTCCTCTGGGAAGACATCCGGAAAGTCACGGACTACCGGAACGTCCTCAAGGTCTGGCAAAGGGCTGGCGTTAAGAGAATATAATTGTCGCTTGGCTATTCGGGTCAAGACATTGACTATCTTCCCCGAAGGATGGGTGAGTTGAACAGTCCTAGAGAAGCAATCAATTTGGGCATGATGAGCTGACATCCAGTCCATACCCAGAATGATATTAATATCTGAAGATTTAAGGGCTATCAAGGACGCGAGGAAAACAAGTCTGTCGACTTGGATTTCATTTCCATGGCTTACTCTAGAAGTTTTCCATTTGGATCCCGGAGTTTGAATTACCATAGAGGTTGGCATATTACCGAATGCGACGTTGTGCAAACGAGCATAGTTTTCAGATATAAAAGAATGAGAGGCTCCTGTATCGAAAAGAACAGATGCCGGGTGGCAATTAACAAGAAGCGTACCGAGAACGACGTTGGGATCCTCTTGAGCTTCTTCGGCAGAGATACAGTTGACATGGCCACGTGAAGCGGTGACCGGTTTGGTGTGGAATATCTTTCCTGTCGGCTTGCCACGGCCAACAGCTTTAGCAGATTGAGTGGGGTTGGTCTGGGGACACTCACGCATATAGTGACCAGATTCCCCACACTTGAAACAAGTCACGGAACTGGTACGTGGAGGAGCATTATTGGTTGGGCCCCCATAGGGCTTGGCCGGTGCAGACTGTTGAACAGGGCGAGGTGCCTGGAAAGATGGCCTCGGTGTGAACCTGGGTGGCAGGGCGGTGTTGGGTACCCACACACGGTGCTTCTGAGGACCAGCACCGGTTGAGGAACCTATGTCACGGCCATGCTTGCGTGTTGCGTCATAGTCAGTCTGACCAGTTTCAGCACTGATGGCTTTGTTGACAAGTTTCTGGAAAGATGTGCACTCATGCAGACGGAGGTCGCGGCGAAGCTCAGGACTAAGGCCCTTACGGAACCTTGCTTGCTTCTTGGCATCAGCAGACACTTCCTCAGTTGCATATCGTGCAAGATTACCAAACTCCCTGCTGTAAGCATCCACAGAAAGTCGGCCTTGGGTGAAACTGCAAAATTCCTCACGTTTACGGTCCATGAGACCCTCCGGAATGTGATGTTCACGGAAAGCCTCGCTGAATTCAGCCCAAGTAGTGACATGGCCCGCTGGGCGCATAGCTCCATAATTCTCCCACCATAGACTGGCGGGGCCTTCAAGATGATATGCAGCAAAGGTGACCTTGTCAGCCTCCGCTACCAGCGCGGAGCGCAGTTTGTGAGCGATACTGCGAAGCCAGTCATCAGCGTCGAGAGGCTCGACGGAGTGGTGGAACGTGGGTGGATGCAATTTGATAAAATCACTGAGTGACACCACGTTAGTCCTCTGATGGTGTGTTGTGTTCTGTTCAATACGCTCCAACAAACGGTTGGTCTCTCGCTTGTTTCTCTCAGCTTCCATCATAACCTCGGCTAGGGAAGGAGGATGAGGCAGATTTGTATCCCTGACTTCACTGCCTTCGGCCTGCTCTTGAGGAGCAGGGTTAGTGCGCGTGTTGACCATCCTAGGTAAACATGACAAAGGTTTAGTCAGGATGATAAAATTCCGACATAGGATATAGAATGTAAGGAATAACTCGAAATGCAAGATGATCATCCGTATGACATGGTAGATACAGAAACTGCTTCTTTTATTCCATCGTCATACACACCATACAGGGTTTAGTACAAGACCAAACAAGTACTATTACGGTGAAAAGAGGATTACATCTCATCGGAGGCATCCCAAGCTCCTATACATTATTTTTCTACACCTCCGGAAGGAGTACAAGCTAGGTCATATCCCATGAGTCACGCGGGACGATAGAAGACACAGCTAGTGCGAACTAGTGATACTCCACTAACTCAGACCGACCCGTAGTAGTCCTCGTAGAAGTCACCTCCATAGCCTGGAAGCTCAACATGATCATCCGGAAACAGACGATCTCGCGAAGCTTGTGGACCATAGGGGCTAGGATGAGGTCGTGGACCAACAAACGGTGGCCTGCGGGGACCGCGAGGTGGGGTGATGCCTCCTACATCACGCCAAACCATCACGTCTGGCAGAGCAGATCTCACAGGATAGAGATCGCGCATATCTGAATATCCAGCTTGCACCGCCGGTGCGAACCGAGTCAAAGTGGCCCAGTGGTCAGCACGGGTATTAAAGAGCTCTAACCTCAAGGCCCGATTTTCATGGTCCTTATCCTCGAGCATCTCAGCAGTGGTGCGAGTCCGTGAATCCTCTTGAGTGGGGTCAGCATAGATAGCCTGGAGATACCCTTGTGCTCCCGGAAGTGATCCTGGCATATACCGGAAATCAGAGTCCCGAAATAGTCCAGATCTGACTCGCATAATGGTCATCATAGAGTAGGCGGCGTCCTGCACAGCCATCTCAATAGTAACCCCGAGTCCATAAGAGCAGTGAAGGGGCTCGGTGGATCCAGGATAAGATGGAAATATCCTGACAGTGCAGAGATACTGGCTTTGATTAAAGTCTCGGAATTGCTCTTCGACCGTGTACTCAGGATACCAGCGGTATCCAGCCTCAGTCATTACCCTGACCAACTTGGCAGTATGGCCGGGTACATCTAGGCATCGAGTCAGGCGAACCACTTGATTGAGGTCGCGAGTGGCCATCTGAAAGCACAATCATAATGCAAGGCATTAGAATTTCTAGCACAATTTCGGCAGCATAACAGCTGTAAATGCTCAAGAAGGATTTTGAGACATTTGACAAAGGATTACATACACACTCATCATCATCATAACAAAGTTCTGAATCCATCTTAGCAACATAATGTGGTAGTAGAACTGAACTAGGCTTGTATCCATCAAACTTATAAGGTACTACTGATTAGTAACACGTGATCCTGATAGAGAGAACAGATCCTAATTTCTTATCCCCCGGTGGAAGAATGGACTGACTCAGATCAGAATGTCATAAGATAAAGGAGTAAAAAGAGCCTTACGTTCCATCCCACAAACAATTCCCCTAAATATAACTAAAGAATTTCTAGACTCAACATCGACCAGTTTGGCTTGGAGAACCTACAGGCAGTCCGGCTCTGATGCCAACGCCGTCAGGACCCCGACTCGATGTCACATCGATCTAGCCGGTAACACCTCATATCACTTTGCGGCCTCACGCACGGTATCCCCACGGGTGTCGCCTTACCTTTGCCCGGGACCGTTTGCGCCTTTTGGCTCACGTATATGATAGTGTCGCTAGCATCCATATGATAAAGAGCCCGGGCTGACATGACTAGTCGTAAACCCAAAGTGGCACAGACTTACAGGGACAGGCATCCATGACCCAGCTTCGAACGTGTCGGTCATCAGCAAGTGGGTCCGGGCTGTAGCACTGGGCTAGCAGGACTCCGGTAAACCGGGCTGTAGCGGGCTAACAGGACTCCGGTACTCAAAGCGTGACATTTCCCCGAAGGGACAGACACAGGAACGAAGAAGGACACATGCCGGCCAGCCTAAGTGTTCCAGAGCAGTAGCAAGCTACCATGGCTCAGCGGTAACACTAGGAGACATTTCCCGGTAAGAGAGGCTACTAAAGATAAACAACTAGGTAGTCAGATCCCACACATACCAAGCATTACAACCATACACACAATATGCTCGATATGTGCAAATACAACGAAGCATCACAACATGACTCTACAACACAAGTACTTTATTTAAGGCTCAGGGAGCCATACATAACATACACAAAGGTACGGGTCTCACGACCCAACATACAAGTCATACAGTCATACAAACCAGCAGCGGAAGTACTTTGTCTGGGTACAGACAACTAGTAAAATAAAAGAGGCTTGGAAAGCCTAGCTATACTACGTGGTCCTTCACAAGCTCAGGGTCACCACCTGGGTCTTTAGCCTACTCGTTGATGTCAACGTCTACATAGAACCCATCAGAAGGGGTTGCAGCGTCTTCTGTAAAATTGTAAATTGTAGCAACATGAGTACAAAGGTACCCAGCAAGACATACATCAGATCCTACATACATGCATAGTATCAAGAAGGGTTGGTGGAGTTATTGCAGCAAGCCAGCTTTGACTCCTGGCTAGACTATCCTACGATACTCCAACTTGAAATGGTTTTGCGCACACGAGTCCACTACTCACCACTTCAATACACTACCGAGGGTCCACCTCCGTCTTCCTACGGAAGGGCCATCCTCGGCTCTCACACTTATCTTGAGGCTTTTAACAGTTTCCATTTACTTGTCTATGAACTGTATAGGCAACCAAGTAGTCCTTTACCGCGGACGCGGCTATTCGAATAAATCTTGTTAACCCTGCAGGGGTGTACTTCTTCATACACGCTCTCACCACTTATCGTCGTTTACACGACATGTACTCGGCAACCTTCAAGCGGAAGCCCAACGTGGGTGTCGGCCACGACCTACCTAATCACCTAAGCTTCCAGTCCAGGTTTATCGCCTATTCAGGTTCCATCCGCAGGGAGTCCGGCCGAGGTTTCCCATACGGCCCCGAACGATGTGAACAGGGTTCCCGAGATACCTAACGGGTATTCGGTACACCGTGCCACGTACCTACCGCATCACGGCCCACCCCTACGTCAGCGCTGTCCACGGCCTCCAGTAGGCTACAAACACCAGAAACTACTTGCAACTCCTGGACGGAGAACTAGGGTGAATAAGAAGCCGAGAGGGTCCATTGGTTTCGGGCCCAATGCATGGTAGTAGCTGATTCTTAAATCACACATACAGATCTCAGTGCTTAAGGTCGGCTTCAATGAAACAACCCACCATGTACTCCTACATGGCCTCTCATCGATACCTTTACCAAATCGTGTTCACCACACCACTCTCATTACCGACATAACATTTCACTCTAGCCCATCACCAAGATGAACCAGACCTGACACGACTCTAAGCATAGCAGGCATAGCAAGGTAGGAACAACACATACATATGGCTCAATCAACTCCTACACATGCTAGTGGGTTTCATCTAGTTACTGTGGCAATGACAGGTCATGCAGAGGAAATGGGTTCAACTACCGAAGCACACAGCAGTTTGAAACGCGTTGTCTTAATGCAGTAAAAGAGAGCAGGAGCGAGAACATGGGATTGTATCGATATGATCAATGGTTGGTTGCTTGCCTGATGGTTCGTTGCACTGATACGGTTCTTCGTTAGGGTAATCACGGTACTCCTCGGAGGCAGAACCTGTCGCAAGGACACCGATATACAACATCACCAAACAATGTGCAACAATATGATGCATGCATGAAACATGGCAATATGAGTGTGTTGGGCTAATGCAACTAAAATCCAGAAGGGTTTGAACAAATTTGAATCAAAGATTCAAATTTCAAATTCAAATATGGCCTTTTAAAGTGCTTTTCCTTGTTCTGCTTGAAACATCAATTTAACTTGTTTGATCATGCATGAAAATAGTACAGATGGATAGATTGGATTTTTCTGATCATTTTTCATATATAATTTGTCCAATTTGGAGTTACAGAATAAAAGTTATGAATTTTTGAAGTTTAAATAATATTCTGGAATTTCCTGATTTAAATTAAATCCAGAAATAAAATTATTGCGCCAGCATGACGTCAGCATGACGTCAGTGGTCAACTGCGGCTGGCTGAAGTCAAACCTGACGTGTGGGGCCCACACGTCAGTGACAGGGGGGTTAAACAGGGTTAAATTAATCCTAATTACTAATTAGTGGCGCTGGGGCCCACTGGTCAGTGTCAGGGGTTTAACTAACAGTGGTTAGCACTAATCCTAATTAGCTACAGGGCTGGGCCCACCTGTCAGGGACTCAAGGGGTCCTGCCGTGGTCAAAGTGGGTCAAACCCACCGGCGACGTGACGCCGGCGAGGCCCGAGATGGCGGCGCGATGCGGAATCGCGCTATAGGGCACGGGAGAGGCCGTGCTTGGGCTCGTTGAAGAGCCCTTGCTCCCGCGCATCGAATGGTGGTGGTGGCCGTGCCGGAGGTGGCCGGAATCGACGGCGGCGAGCTCGGCTGCGGCCGCCGGGGTTCTGGTGCGGTCGGAGTCGGCGTTGCAGGGGGTTTGGGGAGGCGTTGGTGCATGCTACGTGCTCCTAGTGAGGCGTGGAGCACGATAGTGTGCTCGGTTGGGCGCTACAGTGACCGTGGCCACGACGGCGACATCGCCGGCGGCGTGGAGCTCTCGGCCAAGGTGGGGCTAAGGCCTAGAGGTCGAAAGAGACCAGGGGAGAAGGGGGAAACGACTCGGGGGCTCACCGCGGTTGCAGTGGGCGTCGAAGCGGGCTCGGAGACGCGCTGGAGACGGTGAATTCGACGGCGATGATGGTCGGAGCCCGAAGAGGGGAACGGCGACGTGGCGGCGATGCAGGGCTTCCAGAGGCCCGTGAAGCGGTGGGGAGGAAGAGGGGGTCGTGGCGGAGCTTCTGAGCTAGTCGGGGGAGCGAGGGGTGGCCGGAGACGGCTGCTATGGCGAACGGCGGCGACGGTGGTGTTCGGCCGGGAGTGAGGGAGCGAGGGAGAGAAGGGAGGAACCGAGGGAGAGTGAGAGAGAGCAGGGGGGAAGAGGCGTGGCGTCGTCCAGGGGCATCGAGGCGAGGAGGGGAGGGCAGGCAGGCAGGGAGAGAGGTGGCGTGGCGCGGTGGCGCGCGCGCGCGCCGGCCACACTCCCCTCCCTCTGTCGGGACGAAGACGACAGAGGAGGGAGACGGGCTGGGCCGCCTGCTGGCTGGGCCGGCCAGCTGGATGGGCTGCATAGGGAGGAGCCCAGGTAAGCTTCTCCCTTTTATTTTTTTTCTGTTTTCTAATTTCTGGCATTTGTTTTGATTTAAATAATATATTAGATCATTTATTTAACTTATGCCAATTTTTGCAGGGGCTAGATATATTATTCCAGAGCTCCTTTATAATTGGCATAATATTTGGACATATATTAATATATATAGAAATATATTTCCAATGCAAATATTTATGCATTAATTCCAAATGCCCAAAATAAATGTCCATGAGCCACTAAAAATATTGGTTTGATTTTTATCTCTGTCCAATATTTTCAGAGAGCAACATGAGCATTTTCTTGGACCCTTTTGGAGAAATTTTTATTTGGGTCATTTTCAAAATGATTCTGAGGGTTTCACAGATCCCCATTTCAAGTTTCTGATGAAAGAGTAAACATGATGCAACACTCTAATGCATGACTAGCTAGGGTGTGACAATATATTTCGCTAATTGTAAGAAGAATGTGTACCTGGGACATCGTCGATTTCTTCCGAGCAGGCATCCCGTAAGAAAGAAAGGCAAGCATTTCAAAGGTGAGGCGGATCACCGGACAAAGCCTCGCCACCGTACCGGTGCTGATGTACATGATATGGTCAAGGATTTGAAGGTGGTCTTTGGAAAGGGTCCTGGTGGACAACCTGTTCCGAATGACGCTGACGGACGCGCACCCATGTGGAAGAAGAAATCTATATTTTGGGACCTGCCCTATTGGAAAGACCTAGAGGTCCGCTCCGCAATCGACGTGATGCACGTGACGAAGAATCTTTGTGTGACCCTGCTTGGCTTCTTGGGCGTGTATGGGAAGACAAAAGATACACCTGAGGCACGGGAGGACCAGCAACGTATGCACGGAAAAGACGGCATATATCAGGGTCATGCAAGCTACGCTCTTACCAAAGAAGAGAAGGAAATCTTCTTTGAATGCCTACTCAGTATTAAGGTATCGTCTGGCTTCTCGTCGAATATAAAGGGAATAATAAACATGGCATAGAAAAAGTTCCAGAACCTAAAGTCTCATGACTGCCACGTGATTATGACGCAACTGCTTCCGGTTGCATTGAGGGGGCTTCTACCAGAAAACGTTCGATTAGCCATTCACTATTAGAAAACAGGGCTTTGGTCCAGGCTGGGTCAGCCCATTAGTCCCGGTTCAGTCCAGAACCAGGACCAATGTGGGCATTGGTCCTGGTTCGTGAGCCCAGGGGGGTGGCCGGGCCACGTGGGCCATTGGTCCCGGTTCATCTGGACCTTTTGGTCCTGGTTGGTGGGATGAACCGGGACCAATGGGCCTCGCTCCTGGCCCACCACCATTGGTCCCGGTTGGTGGCTTGAACTGGGACCAAAGGCTCCCCTTTAGTCCCGGCTCATGTCACCAACCGGGACCAATGAGGTGCCTATATATACCCCTCGCTCGCGAGCAGAGCACCCCAGTTCTCTGTTTTTCTCTGGCCGAGGGGGAGAGGGCTTGGTGGTGCTCTAGCTCACCTCCTATGCACACAAGGTGTTCGATGGAATGCCCGAGCCACACTACTTAAGCTTTCTCCTCTCCAAGCTCAACCTCCAAGCTTCATTTTCCATAATATTTATGTAGGTTTAGCGGTCCGTCACACCCCATCCCCGTCTTCACCGCCGTCGATCACCCGCGCCGAGCTCATCGCCGGCACGACCGTGGTGAGCCTCTTGTTCTTATCTTCTTTCTGAAAGGAAAACTATTCTTACTTGTATGTTTACATAGATACTTGTATTATTGTCTTACTTTTATTATTGCATCTTATATAGTGTGATGGTTTTGGTATCCGCCCTCGTCGGCCCTCATCCTGTCTATGATTCAGATGTGGTATATATATTATCTTTATAACTATTGGTTCATTTATTGTTTATGAAAATTATGCCGACCAACGTGACATAGGTTTTTTTATGTAGGATGTATGTGAATCGGAAATGCCAACCGACCCTATTGTCGAGAGGTTAAATTTAGTTGAAGAAGAAAACAATTTGTTGAAGGAAAAAATTAAAAAAATTGAGGAGGAGAAGATGATATTGGAGTTGCATGTTGCCGATGTCGTCGATGATCCCAAGATCAAGATGGATGCAATGCGCTTGAAGATTAGAAAGATTAGAAAATATGCCATTCATACCGAGGCTTGGTATCATTATGCCATTGGATCAATTGTTACCTTGGTTGCGATTATGATCGCATTTGTTTTCGCATTGAAATGTTTTACATAGTTTCAATGTATTGTTTAATTAATTAGATGCTCTGGAGAGCTATATGTTGTTAGATGAGAACTATGTATGCACTTTGGTTTTAATGTGATGATGAACTTATATTAATTTGGACACTTAATTATATATAATGCACGCAGATGAACCGGCAATGGATGTACGGTGACAGACACACCTGCGAGTACATTAAGGGCGTGCATGAGTTTTTCGATGCGGCTGAGGCAAACAAGCAGAATGGTTTTATGTGTTGTCCATGCACTGAATGTGGGAATATGAGGTCTTACTCTAACCGGAAAATCCTTCACTCCCACCTGCTTTACAAGGGTTTCATGCCACACTATAATGTTTGGACGAGGCACGGAGAAATAGGGGTTATGATGGAAGACGGCGAAGAAGAAGAGTACGATGACAACTATGTGCCCCCTGAATACGGTATGCCCAATGATGCTGCAACGGGGGGAGCTGGTGAAGATCAAGAGGAACCAGACGATGTGCCCAATGATGCTGCAATGGGTGAAGCTGCTGAAGATCAAGAGGAACCAGACGATGTGCCTGATGATGATGATCTCCGCCGTGTCATTGTCGATGCAAGGACGCAATGCGAAAGTCAAAAGGAGAAGCTGAAGTTCGATCACATGTTAGAGGATCACAAAAAAGGGTTATACCCCAATTACGAAGATGGCAACACAAAGCTCGGTACCGTACTGGAATTGCTGCAGTGGAAGGCAGAGAATGCTGTGGCTGACAAAGGATTTGAGAAGCTACTGAAAATATTGAAGAAGAAGCTTCCAAAGGATAACGAATTGCCCAACAGTACATACACAGCAAAGAAGGTCGTATGCCCTCTAGGATTGGAGGTGGAGAAGATACATGCATGCCCTAATGACTGCATCCTCTACCTCGGTGCATACAAGGATCTGAACGCATGCCCGGTATGTGGTGCATTGCGGTATAAGATCAGACGAGATGACCCTGGTGATGTTGACGGCGAGCCCCCCAAGAAGAGGGTTCCTGCGAAGGTGATGTGGTATGCTCCTATAATACCACAGTTGAAATGTCTGTTCAGAAACGAAGAGCATGCCAAGTTGATGCGATGGCACAGTGAGAACCAAAAGAAAGATGGGAAGTTGAGAGCACCCGCTGACGGGTTGCAGTGGAGAAAAATCGAGAGAAAGTACTAGGATGAGTTTGCAACGGACCCAAGGAATGTATGGTTTGCTTTAAGCGCGGATGGCATCAATCCTTTCGGGGAGCAGAGCTGCAATCACAGCACCTGGCCTGTGACTCTATGTATGTATAACCTTCCTCCTTGGATGTGCATGAAGAGGAAGTTCATTATGATGCCATTTCTCATCCAAGGCCCTAAGCAACCCGGCAACGAAATTGATGTGTACCTAAGGCCATTAGTTGAAGAACTTTTACAGCTGTGGAATGGAAACGGTGTACGTACGTGGGATGAGCATAAACAGGAGGAATTTAACCTTAAGGCGTTGCTATTCGTGACCATCAACGGTTGGCCCGCTCTCAGTAACCTTTCAGGACAGACAAACAAAGGATACCACGCATGCACGCACTGTTTAGATGACACTGAAAGTATATACCTGGAAAAATACAGGAAGAATGTGTACCTGGGCCATCGTCGATTTCTTCCGACCAACCATCAATATCGAAAGAAAGGCAAGAATTTCAAAGGCGAGGCGGATCACCGGAAGAAGCCCGCCATGCGTACCGGTGATCACGTACTTGCTATGGTCAATGATTTACACTACGTAATCTTTGGAAAGGGTCCCGGTGGACTAGCTGTTCCGAATGACGCTGAGGGACACGCACCCATGTGGAAGAAGAAATCTATATTTTGGGATCTACCCTACTGGAAAGACCTAGAGGTCCGCTCCTCAATCGACGTGATGCACGTGACGAAGAACCTTGTGTGAACCTACTAGGCTTCTTGGGCGTGTATGGGAAGACAAAAGATACACCTAAGGCACGGGAGGACCTGCAACATTTGCACAAAAAAGACAGCATGCCTCCGAAGCTATGTGCATTCCTCAATGCAATCTCTCAGAAGGTAATCGATCTAGAAATCATACCAAGGTTAGAGAATGATTTGGTGCAATGTCTTGTCAGTTTCGAGTTGGTGTTCCCACCATCCTTCTTCAACATCATGACGCACGTCCTGGTTCACCTATGTGAAGAGATTAACATTTTGGGTCCTGTATTTCTACACAATATGTTCCCCTTTGAGAGGTTCATGGGAGTCTTAAAGAAATATGTTCATAACCGTGCTAGGCCAGAAGGAAGCATCTCCAAGGGCCATGAAAATGAGGAGGTCATTGAGTTTTGTATTGACTTTATTCCTGACCTTAAGCCGATTGGTGTTCCTGAATCGCGGCATAATGGCAGACTGGATGAAAAGGCACGCTAGAAGGGGAACAAATAATATGTATGGACGGACATTCTCTCACTGAAGCACACTACACAGTTCTACAGAATTCCGCCTTGGTGGCTCAGTATATGGATGGACACAATAATTTGCTACGCTCCAAACACCCGGAGCGGTCTGATGACTGGATTACACGTGAACAAACCAGGAGTTTCGCCAGCTGGTTGCAGACATGTACCATGCACGACGCCTCTATTGAAGATGACCTGTACTTGCTGTCCCAGTTACCATCTTCGAATATAATGACTTTCAAAGGGTACGAGATAAATGGTAATACATTTTACACGATCGCCCAAGATAAGAAGAGCACCAACCAAAACAGTGGTGTCTGCTTTGATGCAGAAACCAAGACGGGAAAGGAAACATATTATGGTTATATACAGGACATATGGGAACTTGACTATCGACGTGGTTTGAAGGTCCCTTTGTTTCGGTGCAAATGGGTCAATATGACACGAGGCGGGGTAACGGAAGACCCGCAATATGGAATGACAACAGTGGATCTCAACAATCTTGCATATGCAGACGAACCATTCGTCCTAGCCAATGATGTGGCACAGGTTTTCTATATGAAGGACATGTCTACCAAGCCGAGAAAAAGAAAAGATAAGGAAGCGAGTGCATCGTACGATGAGCCAAAGCGGCACATAGTTCTCTCTGGGAAGAGAAACATCGTGGGAGTGGATGACAAGACAGACATGTCAGGAGATTATGAAAAGTTTGATGAAATTGCTCCATTCACGGTGAATATTGACCCGAGCATCCAGTTAAATGATGAAGATTTTCCATGGCTACGGCGCAAAGGGACACACGCGAAGAAAAAGTTTCACACCCAAAGATCTAGGATGTGATCGGCTTCACTATCATCACTTTCTTCTGTGTTTCACACCCAGGAGGAAATCTCTGTAATAGGTAGGGTAGCTAGTTATGTGTTTTGACATTTGAAACACCAAGAAATTTTATGTGCAAGCAAATTCTTTCGTGCATTTACTGATTTTTTCAGCAAAATGACCCTAAAATTGAAAAGCATTTCAAATGAACTCAGAAAAGGTTGAAAGTTGGCATGGTATCATAATTTCACCCACATAGCATGTGCAAAAAAATAGAGAGGGTTACTGCAAAAACTGGATGCACTTCGTGTACAAAATGGACAATCTCTTTCGAAGTATCAGGGTTTCGGACGAAAACTCGTCCGTTACAAAGGCATTTCATTTTTTAAATAACCTAAGCATTACCAAATTGAATATAATGATAAAACACACTAATATTAAACATAAGAAAAAAGAATCACTGAAAAATCTATTTTCAAAGTTAAGTTATTCACAAACTAGTGATTCACACAAATTTCAAATAATTCAAAATTTAAACTATTCAAATTTGTAAACTACCGGTACTAACAGAAAGTTTGTAATTTTTTGTACCTAAAGCAAAAATATTCACACACAAACTCTAAATACAGCAAAAAAACAACTCTAAAATAAATAAAACAAAAATAAATAAAGCAAAAAAAAAAAGAAAAAAAAAGCCCACCTACTGGGCCACAGTGGCCTGCATACGACTAGAAACCCAAATTCTAGTTGGGCCAGGATGCAGGCCCACTAGCCCAGTAGATCCAATAGGGCATCACAGAAGAGGTAGGCCCAGAAGGCCTGTTTAAGAGAGGAGCTCGAGACAGCAGCGACGGCGGGGCTTATAAGTAGGTGCGAGTGCCCCTCGGCTAGCGAGGTGGGACTAAACTTTTGTGCCCCTCGCCTGGCAGCGCATACCCTTTAGTACCGGGTCGTGGCTCTAACCGGTACTAAAGGGGGGTCTTTAGTACTGGTTGGAGCCACCATCCGGTACTAAAGGGGTGTCGTTCCCGCCGCTTGGCCTGGCCAAAACAGACCTTTAGTATCGGTTGGTGGCTCCAACCGATACTAAAGATTGTTCTATATAAGAAAACACTTCAAAAAATTGTCAGTTTCTCATCTCTCCCTGCTTCTTTCTCCTCTGCCCCGTCGCGGCCGCCGCTCGCGGCCGCCCCCGTCGCCGTCCCCGTCCCCGTCGCCGCGCCCCGCCCCGTCCTCCTGTCGTCCCCGCCCGACCCGTCCCCGTCCCCGTCGTCGCCGCCCCGTCCCCGTCGTCTCTGTCTCCGTCTCCGTCCCTGTCCCCGTCCATAGTCGTCGCACCTCGCCGATGAGCTGTGCCCCGGCCGCCAACCACACACACACACACACACATACATTGTTATAGAATTGTTAGCAATCTTTCTGTTTTTTAGTTATAGAATTATTAGAAATGTTAGTTTTAGTTATAGAAATGTTAGTTATATAGAAATGTTAGAAATGTTAGTTATATAGAAATGTTTTTTAGTTGAGAAATATTAGAAATGTTAGTTTTAGTTATAGAAATATTAGAAATGTTAGTTTTAGTTATAAAATTTAGAATTTGCATATATGAAATCACAATCCATCATTTAAAAAATGTTACTTTACTTTTGCAGCATATAGTATTTGTTGTCGATGATGCCCGGCCCGCATCCTCGCCGTCGACCCGTTCGCGACGACGTCCTGCTTCAGAGGACCCATGTCCGGGACTGGGCTCCACCGGGCTGGCACTGGGAGGTGCTACCTTCAGGGGCGCGACGCTTGATGAGGAACCCGGCCCTGGGTCCCGTCGTCGACCCTCATCTCCTTTGGTGGCGTTCGCGTGGGCCACTTTCAGTGCGGAGGGAGCCGGCCCCGCCGGAGGTGGTACGTCGCCGTGTCAGGGAGGAGGACGAGCACGTCCATCACTACATGGCTGCTATGGACGTCAGGTTCTCCAATAGCTGGCAGGTTCTTTTGGGAGATCACCCGAGCTATGATCCAGTGATGGTTCCTTCACTTTGGGTGTCCACCGCCGTACATCAGGAACCGCGAGTGGCCTAGATTACTCTGTAGTATTCGATCTTTATTAGCTTGCTAGCTAGCTAGCTAGTGATGTATTTGATATTATATTTATTATTCGAGACGATGTATTCGAGATTATATCTATTATTCGAGATGAGGTATTCGAGATTATATCTATTATTCGGGACGAGGTATTCGAGATTATATCTATTATTCGAGACGACGTATTCGAGATTATATTCGATGATGCTTATTATGTACTATGATTGATTCAGTTTTTCCTTATTAATTGATTGCATCCATGCATTGTAATTTGAATATACTAGTAAGGTGCCCCTGTGTTGCCACGGGAAAATAAATATAGTTCACATGACATATATACATATAAATAATCGATCAATCTCTCACCCAATCCTCAATTCCCAACCCACCACGTGCCTCCCACAAAAAAATATGCTCCTAAACAAGGGTAATGGCCATTCTTCATCCACACACACACACCAATAGACGCTCAGATTTGGACAGCCGACAGATTGGAGTGGCGCGGTTGGCAAAACTATGGACTTTGCCCACTTTGCAAACGTGTTGGCGAGACGGGTGCACACCTCTTCTACAAATGCCGCTACACCATAAGGCTATGGAACTCGGCCATCCTTGAATTCGGTCTAGCGCACATCGACACCTCCTCTTGGCACTTGGATGGATCCGTTTTGGAATAATGGGAAAAGCGAACCTGCTTGCAAAACCCAAACCGACGAGCCTTGGTCTCGCTTACAATGCTTGTCTCTTGGACAATCTGGAACGAGCATAATACTTGGGTCTTCCGACGCAAGAGCGCGCCGCCTCTGGTTCCATGCTATCATCAACAACATCAAGCTTTGGGTTCTCGCGGGAGCTAAAAAACCGGGGTGTATTTTTGTGCGCTAGTAGTTGCCATGTTGGGCATGTGGGTCATTTATAACACTCTAAAACTTTTCTCTCTTATTTAATGAATGAGGCAAATCTTTTGCCTTCGTTTAGAAAAAAAATAGACTAATAAACTAACCAATTAAAGTCTTCACCTGAAGACAAAACATGCATGTACATGTCGTTGCATGCCAAATTGAAATATGGAGGTTGTGAAGCCAAATAACCAACTCTCGTTTGTAAGGAAAAGAAAATACTTATGATCACATGCTTGTATTTAGACATGCTAGGTCCAACACATGTCCTCCTTTTACATCAATGATCTTCTCTTCTTTACCATTACTGCCATCCTCTTTTTCTCCCACGGCCATCTTCTCTATATTACCATTACAGCCGCTTCCATTGGTTCAACTCGCCGTCACCGACAACATGCAACTCATTTCAATCATATATACAGTACAATGTTCAAGGAGCACTCTAGCTTTTAGATACATAATTGTTGATGTCTAAATTGGATCAAGCATACATAGTACCTCTGCACAAATTACACGAGAATGATTCTGTCAAAAGAAATGATGCAACCAACAGAATTCATATTTTGGCTACAATAAACAAAGGATAAAATTAGCACCAGTGCGGTTCAGATTACCCGATCATAGTTCTTCTCTCGCATATGTGGAAATAGTCCTACTACTTCAGCATGGAAGCCAGGCACATCCTTCATGTAGTAAATTGTATGTTCACAAACCTTATGAACATTTAAAAATGTAGCCTGCATTTTCACAATCACCTAAACAATATTGTTCACCAGAACTGGATTAAAAAGTAAAAGGGTATATGAAAAACAATCATACATTAAAACTTACTGTGCGAACATCTGATATATGCTCAGATAGTAGTGTGATTTGATCATCCAAATTGCATCGAAAAGTTGATCTCAATATATCCGTGAATCCTCAATCATTGCCTGGTGTAGAGGAAGAAATGCTCAAGGCACATAGACAGGAAAACCAAATCAACATGCCCGTTCAAGTGATTGATGCCGGTTCCATCGTTTTATGTACAGAAGTATGGCACTGACACTGCAAGATACATAAGGTCAGCTGAGACCCGTACATTGTTTACCAACCGTTCTTTGTAATGCTTGAGTCATCCTCGTTCACCTCCAATCTGAATGTTTTCCCAACACAAAAAATTACACATACGTGCAACTTTAACAATGTTTGTGTTCGCTTGTCTAGAACAGTTACCATTCTAGTCGTACAATTGCAGTTATACCTTTTGCGTACATGGTCCTTGCACTTAGGATTTGAAATTGTTCCTTTTGCATATGGTTGGAGCTGCCCATTCACCATCTTCCTCAACATCCTAGTCGTCGTGATTGGTTACAT
Source organism: Triticum aestivum (assembly GCF_018294505.1). NCBI lineage: Eukaryota > Viridiplantae > Streptophyta > Magnoliopsida > Poales > Poaceae > Triticum > Triticum aestivum. Next base: position 118,362,560 of record NC_057812.1, read on the forward strand.
TTAAATGGCAATTAACATTTATGTAACAACTTGTATAACTCTACTGAAAATCATATGCATGCAAATTTTCAACAGCTAAGTTATCCCACACGGTATTTCGCAAAATGATTTTTTTAATGGGTCCAAATTGAATGCAAAGTAACCATTGATCCACAGAGAAATCAAAAGGGTAACAAACCATTCCATTTTCTTATTTTGTATGCTAATCATGTAGGTCAGGCATCGTCACTAATTGTAGCCTCAAAGTGACACAGGTTTATTTAACTTTGCAAACAAAGATAGTAAGATGGAGACATCGAGAGGAAGCGAACTATAAAATTTCAATCTTCATTATGCAACTAATAACAAACAAAGCTTAACAATATTTTCTATTTTCTTCTCTCATGTTTGTCCATGTTTTTTTATGCAACTACTCAAGGGAATGACCATGTCTTTTTTAGCAGAAAAAGGCTAGAGCTCTGCCATTTAATTAAGCAAGAAAAAAATTACGGACATCAGACTCCAGGATAACATTCAGGGATAATCCATATGAATTGCTTATTGCCTTCTTCCTACTTCCTTGTTCTACTGTCTAGTTGATACAGTCGTTTACAGGGAGGTCTCCAGGTGAACATGTTGGTCATTTAGCTTGGCAAGAGATTAACTTTAGGGCCTATTATTATGTAGGCAAGCAGAGCAATTGAGGACAAGTAGTTTCTTTGGCTTGTTGGGTTATAGGCCTTGTTCCTTTAAATTCAGAGACGCACTATAAATTTTAACCAATCTCAGCTTCATGAATAGGAAGTTCTCCTGCCCTTTTCTTAAGATTATCTGGCTGTTGCATATGTATGATCAAAGACAGAGAAGCACTGCAGATATAACAGAAATAATGCACTCACACTGTTGTCAGGTTCCTTGTACTTCAAGTAATGATGACGCGGCAGGGGGTAACAATCTCGTACCATGTTAGGCAGTCGCCGGCGGGCTTGGAGGAGGACCAGAGCACGTTTTTCCTACTCTGCTTTGCGCATCTCCGCCTCCTCGTTCGCTGCTGCAACATCTTTCCGTGCCCATTGCAGGGGGTCGTCCTCCCCGGCTGGGTATAAACCACCTTAACCGTCGTGGTGCCGCCCCTTCCAGTCATTCATCCACTTGTGTAGGACCGCCATGACCGTTTTGCCTCATAAGCACATAATTCAAAAATATATGGGATATAAGAAGTAAGCACCATTGCTCATGTTATAGAAATATCTCTTAAAAACATCACTTTCTCTATAGACAATGTAAAGAAAAACTGATAACAATTATTTTCAGCAGACCAAGAAAGAATGAGGGTTTGCCGAGAAATACTAATGAAACTAACAATTACCATTGTACGTTCTAGCATATTAGAAATTTCATTTCATTTACCATGTAGTACAAAACCTAAGTTATTGTCTGGAAGCATATACGTCAAATAAATATAGTGGAAAGGACCACAATGACATACCTGCAGAAGAGCCACAACTTGAGCAGCAAATTGCAAAAAAACTTAGTTTGCTTGAGGAAATATCACATGGTAAAATCTCCATAGTTCCCTAGATGCATAAACATCATCACCCTGCAGGCAAACATGACTTACCAAAGCGGATCAGTCTACAACATCCAAACTTACCAATAAAAGATCTACATATGATGGGCACAAAAACTCCACGGGCATGAATAAATCCAGAAAATGTGAAAAGATCTACACTGTTACGGCAAGCACGACAAACACTTTAGAAATTTGAGCTTTAGTCATGCCGCTGCATATTTGGAACACCATAATGTTATTCCTACTGAACCTTGTGTCAGCCATTTGAATAATTACAACTAAAATGGTATGTGACCTTTTATATCTGGCTGAACCTTGTGTCAGCCATTTAAATGTAATACTGTAACAAATTCCTACTGAACCTTGTGTCAGCCATTTAAATGTAATACTCTAACGAATTCTATATGTGGCTAAATTGACTACCTAACGTCCATGCTTATATAGCACAATTGAAGATTAATGTCCATGCTTATACAGCCCACCTTTCCCCAAACAAGGATGTACACGATTATTTTGTTTCTGGAAATATTGTTGACAGTGTACACACACAACCTCAAATTCTCAACTGGGAAAAAACAAAGCTAATCATCACTGAACTATTGTGCTTCTTTTGCATCACATCTCCGTGAAGAAGCTGCCACCGTGGTGGATGGGAAACTCCCATGTTGTGCTACATCTGCATCTGCAGCAGAGGATATGAAGAGAAGGTGAGGTGTAGAGGTGGCATATCCCGGCCAAGATAGAGGGAGGGACGAACCTAGGGCCGCCGGAGACGCGCCGGCGAACCCTTGCCAGAAATCCTAGCCACGGGGGTGGGGTTGCGAGCGGGTGGTAGAGGCCGGGAGCGGGAATCTGGACGGACGGGAGGGAGGCGCGGACCATGGTGAGCTTGGGGGCGTGCTGCGCGGCGCCGGAGCTCGCCGGAAGCGGCCGGCGTGGGTGGTGGCGGCGGCGAGGACTTCGTGGGCGAGAGGAAGAGGAGGCGAGCTTGTGCGTGTGGTTGCGTCTGTTTTTTTTCATTGCAAATCTGATTGGACGGCAGGTTGAATATGGCAAACTACAGGGACTCTTTTGCAAGAGTGAAATGTTTTCTCTGGTAGTTACTTAAAAAGGGATTGCGGGTTGAATTCTAAGAAACAAAGGGATTTTTATGCAAAAATGCCCACGACGTACGACCAGAAGCGATCGCTGGTTTATTAGTAGGTAGAGATTTCTTTTGAATTAGTTAAACAAAGCCTATGGCGGACAATACCGGCAGAGAGGGAGAAGAGGCCCTGTTCAATATCATACGCAATCCTCGCGGGCTAGATGATGATCAGAATGAAGAAGATTATGACGGCTCCGAATATCTAAACAACATCGAGGAGGGTGATATGATATTCGATCGCGACGACCGAATTGATGAAGTCATGAACTATTAACATGACGAAGAAAATGTTGATCTTGATACAACAAAGACCGGCGAGGTATATATATTTATATAAGCAGGCATCTGGTGATCATCACATGTTTTAAATGACTTGAAGATATATTAACGAATCGATCTTTCTTCTTTCAGTCATCCAGATCGAGCAAATCTTCAGGCAACAGGAAACGTTGCCCGAAAAAAAAGTTGAAGGAGGGCGTAAAGTACAATATCGAGGCCATCAGACCTAATGGCGAACCATTAGCGCTTAAGAAGATTGCGGACAAGTTCATTCATCAGTGTGGAGTTCTTGTGAAGGACCAACTCCTGATCTCCCTTCAAGAATGGAGAGAGGCAACATAGCCACGTCCAGGAGTTACTTTTGTCGATGACAGACAAAAACTTCTGCTTTAGGAAACGCTCATGGAACATTTCACCCTACCAGATCATTTCACAGATGCAGATGTGGAGAAAGTCAAGGACGCTGCTCTTAGGAAGATGGCGGTTGCATTCAAGAACCACAAGATTCATGAATGGGCCAAGTACGTCAACGGAGGAAGGAAGACTCCAGTATTCGAGGGAACACTAGAGAAGCAAAGTGCTCATTGGGACGATTTCATGAAATTCAAGGATTCAGAATTATCTAAGGAACGATCGGGAATAAACAAGGCCAATGCCGCAAAAAGGATAAGTTCCATAAGCTGGGGCTAGGTGGCTATGCGGTGGGAATGCCTAAGTGGGATAAGTCTGAGAAAAAGATGCTGGATGCAGGTGTCACTTCAGAAACATTGAGCTGGCCCCCCAGGTGCAGGACTTGGTTCTATGCGCATGGGAGGGAGTTGGACCCGAAGACAGGCAAAGTTTCGAAGAAGGCATGTCTGTACGGAGCCAAAGATAAGCTACTTGTTGCAATAGAAGAGGCTCGATCGGGGTTGTTCGAGCCCAACAGAGAGAACGACGAGATTACGCGTGCCCTGGGAAATCCTGAACACCCGGGAAGAACACGAGGCATGGGCGCTATTCCGTGGTATGAGGGGTTTTCGGACTGGAACGCCGACTACAGAACCCGTGCGAGAAAGAAGATTGCGGAGGAGAAGAAGAGGAAGATGGAGGAGGAGCAGAGGAAGCTAGACTATGAATGCCTTCAAGGCCTAGAATCAGCGCACGCGGACTTGGCAGTCAAATTCCAGCGGCAGCAGGAGCAGATCGACTCACTTAGCCAACAAAGGGGGTCTCAACAGCTAGCGGATGATCCACCATTGGATAGCACCGTCCCATCCATGCCGAGAAGCAGCGTGGGTTCCGCCCCGGGTGACGCATTACTGGATAGCTACCTAGTGGATGACATCATGGAGAACACTAACTGCGAGCTACACTTCAAAATGAAGAATATATCCATGAAGGTGGCGGACGCCCTTGCTTTTACAAATCCCCCCGAGGCAACCTTTCATTGCAACCCGATTCCAGCGGGCTATACTCGTGTGTTGGTTGATGAGGTGGTGGGCCAATATTCGGGGCTAGAGCTTGACATTCCTGGAGGTGACGATGAGCACACACTAGGAGAGGCCAACCATCGTATCATCCTATGGAGAAAGGATTGCATCATCTTTTGAAGGCCACCGACACCGCGTTATCCGACTCCTCGTCGCAGTCCACCACCGAGTCAACAGACTCCCGCTCCTCCAAGTCCACCAACGCGTCAGGCCACTCCTCCTCCAAGTCCGGCACAGCTTCAGGCCACTCCTCCTCCTCCAAGTCCGGCAAAGCGTCAAGCCACTCCTCCTCCAAGTCCGGCACAGCTTCAGGCTACTCCTCCTCCTCCAAATCAGCCACGTTAGCCGTCTTCGTCGCCTCAGCAATCACGGAAGAGAGCTGCCTCAGCTATGGTGCGTAGCGGTACAAGTCGAGGTAGTACTGTAGGTACAGGCGGAGGCAAGCGATTTCAATATGGTCCAAGCCTCGCGCCTCTTCCGCAGAGGCCTTACGACAAGTCCGAGGAGGAAAACGTAGCCATATCGAAGGCCAAAGTGGAAGCCCATTTGCACCAAAACCGCCACCGCCGCCAAGGGAGAAAGTGCCTGTGGAAAAGATTGACCACTTCATTCGTATGGCTAGAGCACCAGCTCCCAAGCCTATTGACACAGACTATGAGCGCCACATCATGAAGTTAAATCGAGCACGTCTACAGAAAGAGGCGAGCTCGAGCTCGAGCAAATCAGCTGGCAAAAGGAGCGGTAAAACCGTTCCCCAGCTGGGAGAACAGGCGGCGCAATCAATCCCCCCGCTTGTTGTGCCAACAACACATGAGAGTAAGCGCGCCCAATATTATTGTGGGCCGGGCAAACCATTAACGTTCCCGGGGTGGGCGATGTGGTAATAACCGTGGAGCATATTGCGCAGGCTGAATTGATCGGGATCACTGTTGGACAACTCCTCGATATCGAGCCCATGTCTCCGACTAGAGAGGAGGAAATAAAACGGAAATATGCCCGGGGCCAACCTTTGGTCGAGCCAGAGGAGGTCAATAAGCTCCCAACGAGAATGTATGAATTGCATCAATGGTACATGGACATTACCAAGATTTCCAATCGAGAGTCCCTCATGGTGAATGTCAACAAGGATTATTACTACCATGAGAGTATTCAGAACTATTTCAGCTATACAATCAAGCCGCACTCGACAAATCTATCGTAAGTTGCTATTGTCTATAAGTGATTTCATTCTTTAATTTAAGTCTCAAGCTAGCTGTAGTGATCATTTTGATCAATCATTACCTGTAATTATCCTTACTATATTCTTTTCTATGGTATTATGCAGGATGAAGATTTATGAAATGAAAAATGTGGACGCTATGGCATTGGGTTCGTTGACCCAAATATCATTAATGAATACACATGGAAAATAGATCCATATCACGAAAAAAGTGTAGAGGAAAGCATGCTACAGTTCTTCAAGGAACTCAAATACAATAAAGATATACTACTTCCTTACAACTTCCACTGAGTCACACTATCTTGTACTACAAATTCTGTTTTTCCCTACTACCTAGCTACATGTTTTTGCTTACATATGCCCGCTTAATTAAGACATGCAAACGTGTGTGCATGCAGATTTCACTAGATCTTGTTAATCATTAAAGTTGATGAAGGAACAGTTGAAGTACTAGACTCACTACTTAAGAAAGCAAGTCACTACACCATCGTGAAGGGGATAGTCAAGAGGTAATTTCAATCATTATTAACTATATCTTGGCCTATTTAATTAGTTCGTCATTTCCTGATAACAACTATTTAATAACCCATTTATTCATTTTCTTTGTCGGCGGGCAGGGCTTGGGCAAAGTTCATCAGGGCCACTCCAGGCCCATGGAAACAAAATCTGAAATGATATCGACCCAAGGTAAGTAATTAAGTAGTACTAGCTAGCTGCCATCTCTTGAATTATCATGCTTGATTAATTATTATCTGATCAAATTTCATTCTCGTAAAGGCCTTGAAGTAGGCGTCGGGGAATGATCTATGTGCATACTACGTTTGCGAGAACATTCGCATGATGGCGTCCGAAAGGAGCAAATCTCAAAGACAGGAGTGGGTACGATATTGATTGTCAGAACACTATTCACAATTTTTACACCATTATGGATATCTAGTCACACAACTAATACACATGCATATTGATCTCCTTCTTAACAGTTCAATGAGGTGTGGGACAAGCTCCTAGCACAGGACCACAAAGAAGCAATTCAAGAGGAAATAGCGGGATTTTTGCTCGACCAGGTCATAGATCCCAAAGGAGAATACTATTACCCGCTACCGTCCCCATGAATCACTACCAATTGTTATCGTGCTCCGAAGGCACCAATTAGCTAGGCTAATGCAACTGGCTCCGAAGGCACCAATTAGGAGAAATTGTATATATATATATATATATATATATATATATATATATATATATATATATATACACACATGTGTGTATATATGTGTGAATTAATTAATGGTGGTTGTGAGACATTCAATGATATATATATATATATATATATATATATATATATATATATATATATATATATATATGCATAACGTGTACAATATGTAGTATCGTAAAATACCAGCAAACGAAAAATAATTAAATCGAAAACACAAAATTAAATGAAAAAGAAATCATAAATCCAACCCCCCCAACCTTTTAATACCGGTTGGTGACACCAACCGGTACTAAAGGGCTCCCTATCCCCGAAGCTGACTCGTGTCACGTGGTTGCCCTTTAGCACTTTAGCACCGGTTACCAAACCGGCACTAAAGGGCCTTACAAACCGATGCTATTGCCCGGTTCTGTACTAGTGTTGGTAGTTACAGGTTGTAAAAGATTCATAAGAGCTTCCCAATCAATTGTTTCATTCATCGTGAGCGATCGAAGAAAACCCACGTTGACACTACCGGATACAAACACATCACTAACCAGAATGTGGGGATCTGCCCTGATGACAAACAGAGAGGGAAAGGATGCGTAAAGATTGCGCAAAAAAAGGAAAGGATGCGTATAGAGGTTTGTCTAGAATCCATTTGGCCAACAAGAATTTGGTGTCAAGACGGTTCCCCTTTGGTGTTACAAGCAAAGAAATAAGAGCTGCGGAAATATTTGGCTTTAAGTAACCGCGCCCAAAGGCAGTCGTCGTCCAGTGAGATTTTCCAAATCCATTTGGTAATAAGGGCGAGGTTCATCTTTCTAGAATTCAGAATCCCAAGGCCTCCTTTATTTTATGCATGCCTATCTAACCATATGATATTTGCAAGTAAATAGCATAAAACTACTATTTTACACGCTATGGTTTCAAAAAACTATCGGTTTTTAATTTTTCTCAGATAACTACTAAGTGGGTATTCGGCTGTTTAAAAAACCCCAAAATCTTTGTTGTTGAAAAATTAAGCAAGTTTATGACAGGTCGGGCCCGCACCTAAATGATCCGTCTATTTGACCGTTAACTGACATGTGGGCCCCACATGTCAGTGTCTTGAAACTTTTCAAAAATGCCATCGGGTCCCTGCAAACTTTTCAAAAACACAATCGGGTCCCTGCAAACTTTTGAAAAAAGCAATCGGGACCTCCCGTGGTCATGCGCCAGCAGCGGCCGTGATGGTCGCCGGCCAGTAGCCATGGTGCCGATGTGGAGCTCTCTTTCGTCACGACCAGCAGCCATGGCGCCGCCGTGGAGCTCCCTTCCTTCGTAGGCGCTGTCGTGGAGCTCCCTTTCGTTGGGACCATCCATGCCGGCGGGGTAGCGCCTTTGGCCGGTGGCGTCATGGCTCCGTGTAGGGCGGCACATCAGACGCCATGGCTGCAGGCCGAGGCTAGCGGCGTGTTAGGGGAGAAGATACCACGATGAGGAGAAGAGGTTCCAGGGGGAGGGGGCAATAGTGGAGGCGGAGGAGCGGCCGGCCGACACCGACGAGGTGGAAGGAGGGGCGACCGACGCTGGGGAAGGAGGCGACCGGCGTTGAGGGAAGGAGCGGCGGCCGGCGCTCCATCGACCTCCTGGGGAAGAAGAGAGGCAGGAGGAGTAAAGAGAACGAGGAAGAGAGCTGACATGTGGACCCCACATGTCACTTAACGGTCAAACAGACGGTTAAACAATCAATTTTCTTACGTGCGGGTCCCAATTGTCATAATCACGATCAATTGTAAAGCACTAGATGTTTTGAGTTTTTTTAAACAACCGACCACCCACTTGATAGTTATCTTAGAAAAATTAAAAACTGATAGTTTTTTTGGAACCCTAGCATGTAGAGTAATAGTTTTATGCTATTTATTCAATATTTGCATTTTTGGGATCGACTTCCTAGAAAAATCTAGCCCGCACTTTCCCAAATTCAGACTGTACCCCTTCTAAACAAGCCCATGACAAAGGTAGGAATCGTAGAGAGACACGCGTTAGTCAGCGTAGGACGAGGCGCAGAAGACATGAGCTTCACTTGCCACAGATCACATATTTCAACAGTCTTCTCCCCGGTAGGATCCCACTCCGACTCCACAGTGATTTTGTTAGCGCATGGTTGCCCAAGGTAGCTAATGGGAAAAGAACCCTTAGAACAGTTTAGGAGATCCGCTATCCATTGACCCGCTTCCTTGTCCTTCCAATGGAAATCGCTCCACTTTTTGAGTAGTTGGTTTTTAACCCTAACATCGCCACAAAGCAGATGAGCAGAATCTTGACCGTGGCTATGCTTAGAGAATCCGATTGAAAGAAAACCACCAAGTCGTCAGCGTATTTGAGATAGTCACATCTCCAGGGATAGGATGAGGGACGACCTCTTTAAGGTGGCTGGCAGCCCTAACCTTGTCTAAGATGGCAGAAAACGAGTATGCCACCATGTCGAAGAGCAAGGGGAGATGGGATTGCCTTGGCGCAGACGACATTTGTTTTGGAAGAAGGAACCCACCTCTCCGTTAGAAGGAACCCACGATAGTATACTACAAGTAGTATGCTCGTACCTTCACAAGAGAGGAGCAGTCTCAGAAACAGAAACTTGGACTGAAACCTCTGAAATACTCTGATCTACTTCTTCTATGCTGCTACTGCACCTGAAATTATAGCAGAAATGGAGATAATACTACAAGAGTATGCGGTTCCTCCTCTCTAAGTAAGGGGTGAACAATCCGTTGCCTGTTGTCTTCATACTCTCCACATGGCCCTTTGCTTCACGCTGTTTTCTTGCCTCTTTACCGAATCATGAAACACAGGCAATATGCTAATTTCTTTTGCTTTTCCTAAAGATGATTTTCCACCTTGCAGGTTTTCATGGGATTCGGCGGCTTAGCACAGAGCAAGATATTGACATTAGGATTTGCATTTTTTTTGACAGAATCTGGGAGTCTGACAATGTACACGGTGATTTTTCTGCCTTGCCGGGTACGGTTTCGACGCGTACAGCCACAAGGCACAACGGCCGTATTACCCAGGCTTCAGTTAAGAGCGGATAATGCGAAGCGTCTAAACCAATAATAGACAAGCCTATATGTTCATGGCCATTACATTTCTAGCACAGCAAATGCCCCCGTACTGGCACCTGCCAACAAAATCCTACGTTAAGCGCAAGCTTATATGATGGACCAAACACGCATACACCTGGCACTTTTTTTTCCATCAAAGCTTACTATTATATTTCACTTTCAGATATTAATACAAATATACAATTCCTCTGTGGTCAGCAGATCCAAAGCTTTACTGAATCATTAGCTACGGCAAAACCAAATAAAGAATTTCACAAAGGAAGTGCTTTGCAAAATACCAAATGCATAAATTCAACTAGAGATCACATCAGTAACTAAATACCAAATGCATAAAGTCAACTAGAGATCACAACAGTAACAAGTCCCACTGAACCTTTTAGTACACTAGCAGGTTGACAATATGCACTAAGATTTCGGATAACAATAATAACTGATTGTTATGGATAACAGGGCCTATCACAGTACAGTTTAACCCCATCAAACTAAGGCATGTCCCGAATAACAGCCAGTGCTGGGCAAACAAGAACAAGTGTAACAACTTTCTTTGAAAATGAAATGATGCTTAATCTGTAGGTTGACCAAGCGTTGCTCTGAAGTCTGAACTATAAATCAAACAAGAAGAAGTATAAGCACCAGCAATGTGGGCGGCCATGATTGAAGCAGATTCAGAGGTACACAGACAATTTTTTCAGACGAAAGAAGAGCCAGTTTTTGGGAGGAAACACAGGGGTGGTTTGAAGGTAAAGCTACTACCCCTCAGCATCTGCTAATGGCTCTGAGAACAGAGGAACATAGGGTAGAAATTTGTGCACACTGTTTTTCTCAAGATTAATGATACAGCCAACTTTCTGATGCCACATGTGACATGTCATATGATATCAAGGTATCACCTCCACAATGAGCCAGGAAAATTGTGTCGCAATCTGGATGAATCTCAACCACCCTGTACTTCTCCCCAGTCATGCTCATAAGCGTATCGATGCTGGCAGTATGCTTCAGGACCCATTGTTAACTGTCCCAATCCTTGAAGCACCAGAGTGCTATCTCAGAAACTAGGATTTCATTGTTATTATTGACAGAAGCTATAGCATAGTGTAAGCACCCCTGCGACAATCCAATAGTACCAAATTTTGAATCGTACGGCACACGGATAGTCTTCCACACTTTCCCCTCCATGTCCACCCCCACCAGCACATACTCACCGTTGATGTCCACCACGTTACCCATGATGTACAACATACCACCAACAAAGACACATTTACTCCTGAACAGGGTAGCTTTCTAAACTATCCCACTGTCTCTATGAATCCAGGTTCCTGTGCGAGACGAGTAGATGTTCACTCCTGCGATCAAATTTTTCGGAAAGGTCCGCTCGAAACAAAGAACATGGAAATGGGACGAGACTGCTGGATCGAAAGCTAGGCCTGCAGTATGGTTAAGTCTGTTCATTGGCTCTGGCTTTTGAGGTTGAAGTGGCACCTCCACCCACCTCCCGGTGGCGGGATTGCACACAACAAAATGGTAATCATGCCTGCTGCTGTTGTAATGGCAGTAGAGAAGGAGGCCATTGCAAGCATCCACCTAGGTGATGCCCTCATCCTTGTTAGGATACAGGTAAGGGAGGGAAGGGTCAAAGGAGGCTGTGCCGCCGGAGAAACCGGTGCAGTGGTGGCGATACCCGTTCCTGCAGAAGGACGTGTAGAGGAAGCCAGCAAGGGTCTGGGGCAGCTTCTTGTGGTTGGTGGGGTCGGCGATGAGGTCGTGCCAGAGCACTGAGACGCACTTGAAATGGTGGACAGATCTGGCTGGGAGGCGGGAGAGGATCTCGAGGATGAGGTCGACATTGAGCAGGCTGGTTGCCCCCACCGCCGTCGCCTGCGGAGGGTCGTCCAACCTCGGCTTGGTGTTCCTCTCGAAGATCTCCGCCTCCTCCATGGAGCTTGGCTTGGCGTTCCACTCCAAGATCTTCCCTTTCTCCGCCTCCTCCATGGAGGAGGAAGGGCTAGGCAGGGGACACGGTCAAACCAGATCTGCAAATGGAGAGAGAAAATTATGGATCTGGCTGAGAAAAATTAACCCGGTGGTGGTGGTGGTCCTGTGGGGAGTCGGAAAGGTACCTTGGTTTGGCTAAATGATAGCGACGGGTGCCAGTGGTGAACGGGGATGCGACCGGCGGCACTTCACTTCTCAGAGGACACTGGGGAACAACAGCACGGACGCTGAACATAGAAAGAGGAAATTGGCATGCTTGGATTGGATAGTCGTAGATACAAACATAAAGATGACCTGTATGTAAAAAATTCATAATTTTCATAATTTACCCTTTTCCAAACATGACTAGAAAGAAACATGCGCCTTTTTGTGCCGTTTTTAATCAATGAAGAGCAACATATATAGAAGTACTCCAACCATTTATCAAAAGAAAATAATTTCAATGCCACCACAAACTAAGAGAAAAAACCTAGTCCATCGCCACCTTCTCACTTGCCTCCACCAACTATAGCTCCTGTCTTTGGGACTCCCTATCCATGTTTTATTTTCCAAATAATGTCTTCTGTTCTCATGTAACTCCTTTTCACTTAGAGAAATTCCAAAGAGAGCAGTGATCAAAAGTTTATTTCACCCAAACAAAAGCATATCAGAATATTGCATACAACAATGTGTTAGCTACATACATATGGTACTCAGGCCAACTCCAGCGCGTGATCCCAAATGGTCCGGCCGCATAACAGAGACAAAATACGGCCCCCAAATTTGAGCCGCGTTTGCGTCAAAAAGGACAGTGCGCGGACGGGCGGGATGCGCGCCCTTATCCTCTCCTGGCCCAACCATGGGGGACACAAACACACCCACTTTCCCCCTCATTCCCAAAAACCTCCCACGCTCCCCCTCCACTCCCTCCTCCATGATCGGTGCCCCGAAGAAGCCCGTGTTGGGGAACGTAGTAATTTCAAAAAATTTCCTACGCACACACAGGATAAAGGTGATGCATAGCAACGAGAGGAGAGAGTGTCGTCCACGTACCCTCGTAGACCGTTAAGCGGAAGCGTTATGACAACGCGGTTGATGTAGTCGTATGTCTTCACGATCGACCGATCCTCAGTACCGAACGTACAACACCTCCGCGTTCAGCACACGTTCAGCTCGGTGACGTCCCGCGAACTCATGATCTAGTAGAGCTCGGGGAAGTGTTTCGTCACCACGACGGCGTGGTGACCATGTTGATGAAGCTACCGCAGCAGGGCTTCGCCTAAACACCGCTACAGTATGACCGAGGTGGATTAGGGTGGAGGGGGGCACCGCACACGGCTGGGAGAGATCTTTGTGATCAACTTGTGTGTCTAGAGGTGCCCCCTACCCCTATATATAAAGGAGCAAAAGGAAGGACGTCTGGCCCTTGTTGGCGCGCCTAGGAGGAGGAATCCTCATCCTAGTAGGAGTAGGATTCCTCCCTTTCCTACTCCTACTAGGAGGGGGAAAGGCAGGGAGAGAAAGAGAAGGAAAGGGGGTGCCGTCCCCCTTCTCCTAGTCCAATTCGGACAGGGGGAAGGGGGCGCGCTGCCTGCCCTAGGCTGGCCCCTCTCTCTTTCCCTTATGGCCCAACAAGGCCCATTATCCCCCGAGAGGTTCCGGTAATCCCTCCGGTACTCCGGTAAAATCCCGATTTCACCCAGAACTATTCCGATGTCCAAATATAGGCTTTCAATATATCAATATTTATGTCTCGACCATTTCAAGACTCCTCGTCATGTCCGTGATCACATCCGGGACTCCGAACTACCTTATGTACATCAAAGCATATAAACTCATAAAACCGATCGTCACAGAACTTTAAGCGTGCGGACCCTACGGGTTCGAGAACTATGTAGACATGACCGAGACACGTCTCCGGTCAATAACCAATAGCGGAACCTGGATTCTCATATTGGTTCCTACATATTCTACGAAGATCTTTATCGGTCAAACCGCACAACACTATACGTTGTTTTCTTTGTCATCGGTATGTTACTTGCCCGAGATTCGATCATCGGTATCCAATACATAGTTCAATCTCGTTACTGGCAAGTCTCTTTACTCGTTCCGTAATACATCATCCCGTAACTAACTCATTAGTTATCATGCTTGCAAGGCTTATATTGATGTGTATTACCGAGAGGGCCCAGAGATACCTCTCCGACAATCGGAGTGACAAATCCTAATCTTGATCTATGCCAACTCAACAAGTACCATCAGAGACAACTGTAGAGCACCTTTATAATCACCCAGTTACGTTGTGATGTTTGGTAGCACACAAAGTGTTCCTCCGGTATTCGGGAGTTGTATAATCTCGTAGTCATAAGAACATGAATAAGTCATGAAGAAAGCAATAGTAGTAAACGAACGATCAAGTGCTAAGCTAACAGAATGGGTCAAGTCAATCACATCATTCTCCTAATGATTTGATCCCATTGATCAAATAACAACTCATGTCTATGGTTAGGAAACTTAACCATCTTTGATCAATGAGCTAGTCAAGTAGAGGCATACTAGTGACACTATGTTTGTCCATGTATTCACACATGTATTATGTTTCCGGTTAATAAAATTCTAGCATGAATAATAAACATTTTTCATGAAATAAGGAAATAAATAATAACTTTATTATTGCCTCTAGGGCATATTTCCTTCGGTCTCCCACTTGCACTAGAGTCAATAATCTAGATTACAAAGTAATGATTTTAACACCCCTGGAGCCTTGGTGTTGATCTTTTTTTGCTCGTGGAAGAGGCTTAGTCAACGGGTCTGCAACATTTAGATCCATATGTATCTTGCAAATCTCTATGTCTCCTACCTGGATTTGACCCCGGATGGAGTTGAAGCGTCTCTTGATGTGCTTGGTTCTTTTGTGAAATCTGGATTATTTTGACAAGGCAATTGCACCAGTATTGTCACAAAAGATTTTCATTGGACCCGATGCACTAGGTATGACACCTAGATTGGATATGAACTCCTTCATCCAGACTCCTTCATTTGCTGCTTCTGAAGCAGCAATGTACTCCGCTTCACATGTAGATCCCGCCACGACGCTCTGTTTAGAACTGCTCCAACTGACAGCTCCACCGTTTAATATAAACACGTATCTGGTTTGCGATTTAGTATCGTCCGGATCAGTGTCAAAGCTTGCATCAATGCAACCATTTACGATGAGCTCTTTGTCACCTCCATAAACAAGAAACATATGCTTGGTCCTTTTCAGGTACTTCAGGATGTTCTTGACCGCTGTCCAGTGATCCACTCCTGGATTACTTTGGCACCTCCTGATGTCTACTACACAACCTTCTTCTTGTAGATGTTGTTGGGCCTCCAAGTGCAGAGGTTTGTAGGACAGTAGAAAATTTCCCTCAAGTGGATGACCTAAGGTTTATCGATCCGTAGGAGGCGTAGGATGAAGATGGTCTCTCTCAAGCAACCCTGCAACCAAATAACAAAGAGTCTCTTGTGTCCCCAACACACCCAATACAATGGTTAATTGTATAGGTGCACTTGTTCGGCGAAGAGATGGTGATACAAGTGGTATATGGATGGTAGATAATAGTTTTTGTAATATGAAAATATAAAAAAACAGCAAGGTAACGAATGATAAAAGTGAGCGTAAACGGTATTGCAATGTGTTGAAACAAGGCCTAGGGTTCATACTTTCACTAGTGCAAGTCCTCTCAACAATAATAACATAATTGAATCATATAACTATCCCTCAACATGCAACAAAGAGTCACTCCAAAGTCACTAATAGCGGAGAACAAATGAAGAGATTATGGTAGGGTACGAAACCACCTCAAAGTTATTCTTTCCAATCAATCCGTTGGGCTATTCCTATAAGTGTCACAAACAGCCCTAGTGTTCATACTAGAATAACACCTTAAGACACAAATCAACCAAAACACTAATGTGACCTAGATACTCCAATGTCACCTCAAGTATCTGTGGGTATGATTATACGATATGCATCACACTGTCTCAGATTTATCTATTCAACCAACACATAGAACCTCAAAGAGTGCCCCAAAGTTTCTATCGGAGAATCACGACGAAAACGTGTGCCAACCCCTATGCATAGGTTCATGGGCGGAACCCGCAAGTTGGTCACCAAAACATACATCAAGTGAATCACGTGATATCCCATTGTCACCACAGATACGCACGGCAAGACATACATCAAGTGTTCTCAAACCATTAAAGACTCAATCCGATAAGATTACTTCAAGGGGAAAACTCAATCCATTACAAGAGAGTAGAGGGGGAGAAGAAACATAAGATCCAACTATAATTGCAAAGCTCGCGATACATCAAGATCGTGCCAAATCAAGAACACGAGAGATAGATAGAGAGAGAGAGAGAGAGATCAAACACATAGCTACTAGTACATACCCTCAGCCCCGAGGGAGAACTACTCCCTCCTCGTCGTGGAGAGCGCCGAGATGATGAAGATGGCCACCAGAGAGGGATTCCCCCTCCGGCAGGGTGCAGGAATGGGTCTAGATTGGTTTTCGGTGGCTACGAAGGCTTCTGGCGGCGGAACTCCCGATCTATTGTGCTCGCCGATAGTTTTAGGGTATATGGATATATATCGGCGGAAGAAATACATCAGGGGAGCCACGAGGGGCCCACGAGGGTGGAGGGCGCACCCAGGGGGGTGGGCGCGCCCCCTGCCTCGTGGCTTCCTCGTTGATCCCCCGACATGCACTCCGAGTCTCCTATATTGCTTTCTTTCAAAAATAACTTTTCCGAAGGTTTCATTCCGTTTGGACTCCGTTTGATATTCCTTTTCTTCGAAACGCTAAAACAAGGAAAAACAAAAACTGGCACTGGGCTCTAGGTTAATAGGTTAGTCCCAAAAATCATATAAAATAGCATATAAATGCATATAAAACATCCAAAGTTGATAATATAATAGCATGGAACAATCAAAAATTATAGATACGTTGGAGACGTATCACCTCCCTGCTAGGCTAATAGCAAGGCACACATCAGGTCTGGTGCACAGCATTGCATACATGATAGAGCCTATGGCTGAAGCATAGGGAACACTTTTCATTTTCTCTCTATCATCTGCAGTGGTCGGGCATTGAGTTTTACTCAACTTCACACCTTGTAACACAGGCAAGAACCCTTTCTTAGCTTGATCCATTTTGAACTTCTTCAAAACTTAATCACGGTATGTGCTTTGTGAAAGTCCAATTAAGCGTCTTGATCTATCTCTATAGATCTTGATGCCCAATATATAAGCAGCTTCACCGAGGTCTTTCATTGAAAAACTTTTATTCAAGTATCCTTTTATGTTGTCCAGAAATTCTATATCATTTCCAATCAATAATATGTCATCCACATATAATATTAGAAATGCTACAGAGCTCCCACTCACTTTCTTGTAAATACAGGCTTCTCCAAAAGTCTATATAAAACCATATGCTTTGATCACACTATAAAAACGTTTATTCCAACTCCGAGAGGCTTGCACCAGTCCATAAATGGATCGCTGGAGCTTGCACACTTTGTTAGCTCCCTTTGGATCGATAAAACCTTCATGTTACATCATATACAACTCTTCTTCCAGAAATCCATTCAGGAATGCAGTCTTTACATCCATTTGCCAAATTTCATAATCATAAAATGCGGCAATTGTTAACATGATTCGGACGGACTTAAGCATCGCTGCGGGTGAGAAGGTCTCATCGTAGTCAACTCCTTGAACTTGCCGAAAACCTTTTGCAACAAGTCGAGCTTTGTAGACAGTAACATGACTGTCAACGTCTATCTTCTTCTTGAAGATCCATTTGTTCTCGATGGCTTGTCGATCATCGGGCAAGTCAACCAAAGTCCACACTTTGTTCTCATACATGGATCCCATCTCAGACTTCATGGCCTCAAGCCATTTTGCGGAATCTAGGATCATCATCGCTTCCTCATAGTTCGTAAGTTCGTCATGGTCAAGTAACATGACCTCCAGAACTGGATTACCATACCACTCTGGTGCGGATCTTGCTCTGGTTGACCTACGAGGTTTGGTAGTAACTTTATCTGAAGTTTCATGATCATCATCATTAGTTCCCTCACTAATTGGTGTTGATGTCACAGGAACCGGTTTCTATGATGAACTACTTTCAAATAATGGAGCAGGTACAGTTACCTCATCAAGTTCTACTTTCCTCCCACCCACTTATTTCGAGAGAAACTCCTTCTCTCGAAAGGATCCATTCTTAGCAACGAATATCTTGCCTTCGGATCTGTGACAGAAGGTGTACCCAATAGTTTCCTTTGGGTATCCTATGAAGACACATTTCTCCGATTTGGGTTCGAGCTTGAAGCTTTTTCACATAAGCATCGCAGCCCAAACTTTAAGAAACGACAACTTTGGTTTCTTGCCAAACCATAGTTCATAAGGCATCATCTCAACGGATTTTGATGGTGCCCTATTTAACGTGAATGCAGCCGTCTCTAAAGCATAACCCCAAAACTATAGCGGTAAATCTGTAAGAGACATCATACATCGCACCATATCTAGTAAAGTACATTACGACGTTCGGACACACCATTACGCTGTGTTGTTCCGGGTGGCATGAGTTGCGAAACTATTCCGCATTGTTTCAAATGTAGGCCAAACTCGTAACTCAAATATTCTCCTCCATGATCAGATCGTAGAAACTTTATTTTCTTGATAAGATGATTTTCCACTTCACTATGAAATTCTTTGAACTTTTCAAATGTTTCAGACTTATGTTTCATTAAGTACATATACCCATATCTGCTCAAATCATCTATGAAGGTGAGAAAATAACGATACCTGCCGCGAGCCTCAATATTCATCGGACCACATACATCAGTATGTATGATTTCCAACAAATCTGTTGCTCGCTCCATAGTTTCGGAGAATGGAGTTTTAGACATCTTGCCCATAAGGCATCGTTCGCAAGTACCAAGTGATTCCAAAAGAACATCAGTATGGAGTTTCTTCATGCGCTTCATACCAATATGACCCAAACGGCAGTGCCACAAATAAGTTGCACTATCATTATCAACTCTGCATCTTTTGGCTTCAACATTACGAATATGTGTATCACTACTATCGAGATTCAACAAGAATAGACCATGCTTTACTGGTGCATGACCATAAAAGATATTACTCATATAAATAGAACAACCCTTATTCTCAGATTTAAATGAATAACCGTCTCGCATCAAACAAGATCCAGATATAATGTTCATGCTTAAAGCTAGCACCAAATAACAATTATTTAGGTCTAAAATTAACCCCGAAGGTAGATGTAGAGGTAGCGTGCCGATGGCGATCACATCGACTTTGGAACCATTTCCCACGCGCATCGTCACCTCGTCCTTAGCCAGTCTTCGCTTAATCTGTAGTCCCTGTTTTGAGTTGCAAATATTAGCAACAGAACCAGTATCAAATACCCAGGTGCTACTGTGAGCTCTGGTAAGGTACACATCAATAACATGTGTATATCACATATACCTTTGTTCACCTTGCCATCCTTCTTATCCGCCAAATACTTGGGGCAATTCCACTTCCAGTGACCAGTCTGTTTGCACTAGAAGCACTCAGTCTTAGGCTTAGGTCCAGACTTGGGTTTCTTCTCCTGAGCAGCAACTTGTTTGCCGTTCTTCTTGGAGTTCCCCTTCTTCTCCCCTTTGCCCTTTTTCTTGAAACTGGTGGTTTTATTGACCATCAACACTTGATGCTCTTTCTTGATTTCTAGCTCCGCAGCCTTTAGCATCGCGAAGAGCTCGGGAATAGTCTTATTCATCCCTTGCATATTATAGTTCATCACGAAGCTTTTGTAGCTTGGTGGCAGTGATTGAAGAACTCTGTCAATGACACTATCAACAGGAAGATTAACTTCCAGTTGAGTCAAGTGATTATGATACCCAGATATTTTGAGTATATGCTCACTGACAGAACTATTCTCCTCCATCTTGCAGCTATAGAACTTACTGGAGACTTCATATCTCTCAATCCGGGCATTTACTTGAAATATTAACTTGAACTCCTGGAACATCTCGTATGCTCCATGACGTTCAAAACGTCGTTGAAGTCCCGGTTCTAAGCCGTAAAGCATGGCACACTGAACTATCGAGTAGTCATCAACTTTACTCTGCCAAATGTTCTTAACATTTTCAGCAGCATCTGCAGCAGGCCTGGCACCCAGCGGTGCTTTCAGGACGTAATTCTTATGTGCAGCAATGAGGATAATCCTCAAGTTACGGACCCAAGTCTATGTAATTGCTACCATCATCTTTCAACTTTGCTTTCTCAAGGAACGCATTAAAATTCAACGGAACAACAACATGGGCCATCTATCTACAACAACATAGATAAGAAAAATACCATCAGGTACTAAGTTCATGATAAATTTAAGTTCAATTAATCATATTACTTAAGAACTCCCACCCAAATAGACATCCCTCTAATCATCTAAGTGATCACATGATCCATATCAACTAAACCATAATCGATCATCACGTGAAGTGGAGTAGTTTTCAATGGTGAACATCACTATGTTGATCATATCTACTATATGATTCACGCTCGACCTTTCGGTCTCAGTGTTCCGAGGCCATATCTGCATATGCTAGGCTCGTCATGTTTAACCCGACTATTCTGTGTGTGCAAAACTGGCTTGCACCCGTTGTAGATGGACGTAGAGCTTATCACACCTCATCATCACGTGGTGTCTAGGCACGACAAACTTTGGCAACGATGCATACTCAGGGAGAACACTTTTATCTTGAAATTTAGTGAGAGATCATCTTATAATGCTACCGTCAAACAAAGCAGAATAAGATGCAATCAATATAAGTGATATGATATGGCCATCATCATCTTGTGCTTGTGATCTCCATCTTCGAAGCACCGTCATGATCACCATCGTCACCGGCGCGACACCTTGATCTCCATCGTAGCATCATTGTCGTCTCGCCAACTATTGCTTCTACGACTATCGCTACCGCTTAGTGATAAAGTAAAGCAATTACAGGGCGATTGCATTGCATACAATAAAGCGACAACCATATGGCTCCTGCCAGTTGCCGATAACTCCGTTACAAAACATGATCATCTCATACAACAACTTATATCTCATCATGTCTTGACCATATCACATCACAACATGCCGTGAAAAAACAAGTTAGATGTCCTCTACTTTGTTGTTGCAAGTTTTACGTGGCTGCTATGAGTTGAGCAAGAACCGTTATTACCTACGCATCAAAACCACAACGATAGTTCGTCAAGCTAGTGATGTTTTAACCTTCTCAAGGACTGGGCATAGCCACACTCGGTTCAACTAAAGTTGGAAAAACTGACACCCGCCAGCCACCTGTGTGCGAAGCACGTCAGTAGAACCAGTCTCGCATAAGCGTATGTGTAATGTCGGTCCGGGCCGCTTCATCCAACAATACGCCGAACCAAAGTATGACATGCTGGTAAGCAGTATGACTTGTATCGCCCACAACTCACTTGTGTTCTACTCGTGCATATAACATCTAAGCATAAACCCAGGCTCGGATGCCATTGTTGGGGAACGTAGTAATTTCAAAAAAATTCCTACGCACACACATGATCATGGTGATGCATAGCACCGAGAGGGGAGAGTGTCGTCCATGTACCCTCGTAGACCGTTAAGCGGAAGGATTATGACAACGCGCTTGATGTAGTCGTACGTCTTCACAATCGACCGATCATCAGTACCGAACGTACGTCACCTCCGCGTTCAGCACACGTTCAGCTCGGTGACGTCCCACGAACTCACAATCTAGTAGAGCTCGGGGAAGAGTTTCGTCAGCACGACGGCGTGGTGACGATGTTGATGAAGCTACCACAGCAGGGCTTCGCCTAAACACCGCCATAGTATGACCGAGGTGGATTATGGTGGAGGGGGGCACCGCACATGGCTGGGAGAGATCTGTGTGATCAACTTGTGTGTCTAGAGATGCCCCCCTGCCCCTGTATATAAATGAGCAAGGGGAAGGCCGGCCGACCCTTGTTGGCGCGCCTATCCCTTTCCTACTCCTACTAGGAGGGGGAAAGGCAAGGAGAGAAAAGAGAAGGAAAGGGGGGCGCCGTCCCCCTTCTCCTAGTCCAAGTCGGACAGGGGGAAGCAGGCGCGCTGCCTGCCCTAGGCCGGCCCCTCTCTCTTTCTCTTATGGCCCAACAAGGCCCATTAGCCCCCGGGAGGTTCCGGTAACCCCTCCAGTACTCTGGTAAAATCCCGATTTCACCCGGAACTATTCCGATGTCGAAATGTAGGCTTCCAATATATCAATCTTTATGTCTCGACCATTTCGAGACTCCTCGTCATGTCTGTGATCACATCCGGGACTCCGAACTACCTTCAGTACATCAAAACATGTAAAGTCATAAAACCGATCATCACAGAACTTTAAGCGTGCGGACCCTACGGGTTCGAGAACTATGTAGACATGACCGAGACACATCTCTGGTCAATAACCAATAGCGGAACCTGGATTCTCATATTGGTTCCTACATATTCTACGAAGATCTTTATTGGTCAAACCGCACAACACTATATGTTGTTTTCTTTGTCATCGGTATGTTACTTGCCCGAGATTCGATCGTCGGTATCCAATACCTAGTTCAGTATCGTTACTGGCAAGTCTCTTTACTCGTTCCGTAATACATCATCCCATAACTAACTCATTAGTTATCATGCTTGCAAGGCTTATAGTGATGTGTATTACCGAGAGGGCCCAGAGATACCTCTCCGACAATCGGAGTGACAAATCCTAATCTTGATCTATGCCAACTCAACAAGTACCATCGGAGACACCTGTGGAGCACCTTTATAATCACCCAATTACGTTATGAAGTTTGGTAGTACACAAAGTGTTCCTCCGGTATTTGGGAGTTGCATAATCTCATAGACATAAGAACATGTATAAGTCATGAAGAAAGCAATAGCGGTAAACAAACGATCAAGTGCTAAGCTAACGGAATGGGTCAAGTCAATCACATCATTCTCCTAATGATGTGATCCCATTGTTCAAATAACAACTCATGTCTATGGTTAGGAAACTTAACCATCTTTGATCAATGAGCTAGTCAAGTAGAGGCATACTAGTGACACTATGTTTGTCTATGTATTCACACATGTATTATGTTTCCGGTTAATAAAATTCTAGCATGAATAATAAACATTTATCATGAAATAAGGAAATAAATAATAACTTTATTATTGCCTCTAGGGCATATTTCCTTCAACCCGATGACGCGACCGCCACCATTGAGTGCCCGGAGACGAAGAAGAACAACCTGAAGAAACCGCGGCCAGAGCTCATCCCGACCGTTGCAGCCTGAAGAAACCCGGAGGTCGCGTGGCTCAACCTTGAATCGGTCAAGAGGAGGGTTCGTCAGACCGTTGCAGCGCAGAAGAAAGACGATGTCCACTTTGCCACCGAGGTTGCGGCCTCATAGCACAAGGTCGTCATCGACCAGAAGGAGGCCATCCTCGGCAAGGCCACACAGGCAACGATGACGCAGGTGATGAAGCCATGTACCTAGGGTAGGGTCATGGACCTGTCCCAACTGCCCTACCCAATGACATCTCAAGAATAAATCACCTTCCAATCGACTTGGAGGTGTTCCACTCGACACACTCGAAAACACTCGACCAAGAAGCAATCACTCGACCAAGATCCAGCCACCCGACGTCAAGGAGACCTAAAGGCACTCCGCACGGTAACGGTCGGTTATTAAGTAGCTTTTATGGTCATCATAGCACTTTATTAGAGGCGTTACCAGTAACGCCCGACCTTAATGTATTTAAGACCCTGCACAACTAAGGGTCGGAGGGGTTCGGCGAACTCTATATAAGCCACCCCCTCCTCAGTGTAAAGGGTTCGCACCCCTGTAATTCATACACGCATAATCCACTCAACCGCCTTCGGGTTCCGAGACGTAGGGCTATTACTTCCTCCGAGAAGGGCCTGAACTCGTAAACCTCGTGTGCTTACAACTTCTCCATAGCTAAGATCTTGCCTCTCCATACCTACCCCCTACATTACTGTCAGACTTAGAACCACGACAATTGGCGCCCACCGTGGGGCAGGTGTTTTAGCGATTTGTTGGAGGAGTTGCGATCTTTTCCGATCCAAATCATCATGGTTTCTGGCGGAGTTTTGGTGGAGGGCCGCGAGATCCGTCTCGGCGCGCTCACGTTCATCGCCGACGACTCCGCTTGGCTTCAGGAGGCTCCGCTCGACGTGGACGCACTCCCTGTCCGCCGGGCGATGCACTCTCGCACGTGCGTCCGTGGCGTCCTCTTGCGGCAACCGTCGACCCACTATCGGTCGGCTCCTTGCTGTCCTCCCTCCCTGTTTCCCACCGGCGCAAGCGCTCCGGTCGGTCGAGACTTCAGCGATGGATGAGACACGTGGTGGCACGCCAGTCGGCCACCCCTCAAGTCGCGGCGATCGAGCCCAACGAATCCCTCTACGGCCTGTTCGACCTGTCGACTGGCTTTGCAGAGACCGCATCCGAGTGCGACAACAGTCATCCAGCGGTGGAGGTTCTGATGGTCGATGGACCACCCAGTCCTCCCGGTTTTCCCCGCACCGATGGAGGCGCAGGTGGGGGCGACCCGTCACGTCCCCATGAGGAATATCTCCCCGAGCCTCTCACGTCGCTGCAGAGAGAAGAACTTTGTTGCCGGAACATGGATGCACTACACACTCCTATCGTTGGAGAAACCCCCGAGGCTCGTGCCTTAGAGGACGCGCACCTGGCAAACTTGGCTGAGCGCACCCGACTGGAGAACCTCCAGCGAGCACTCGACGAGCGTGCACAACAACGGGTTCCAGAATCCAGTCGACGTCAGCTCTTTCCGCCCCCGCAGGTATATCGAACTCTGATTCAAAACATAGCAGCTGCAACCCGTATAGCAGAGTCGATTTAGCCTTCCCAGTCGGAGGCTGGCAGAGGCTTGCTGCAGATTAGAGCATTACTCCTGGCAGCAGGAGACCAGAATTCCGCTGTTTCTCAGTCGTGGAACAGGATTCATAGCAGATCCGTTGCTGCAGACACAGTCCAGTCGGCTCATAGCCCAAGATCGCCCCCGAGGTGTGAGTGGCGTGGGGACCGGCATAATCAGTAAGGGAACCGTGAGTAGTATGATCACCAATTCGATCATGACGATCGACGTCGAGTGCCCACCCCTCCCCCGAGGAGCGGGTCATATGCGCCTCGACAGTAAGATGACAGGCGCCCTCATAGTGTTGGGCGAAGGATTCCAGTCGACCCCAGGGAACCAGGCTTTGATGCAAGATCCATTCTCGTTCAAGGTTTGGTCGACAGGAACAGGGCTCACCGAGAAGGTCACGACAGAGATGCACCTACCAGCAGCAGAGTACATGTTTCGGGGCCAGAGTGCTTTAGTAGAGCCATCAGGGCCGCTGTGATTCCTCCCAACTTCAGGTTGGCGACTGGAGTCAGTAAGTTCACTGGTGAGTCCAAGCCCGATACTTGGCTTGAAGACTACCGAGTGGCCGTCCAGATTGGCGGGCAATGATGAAGTGGCCATGAAGCACCTGCCTCTCATGTTGGAGGGCTCGGCCAGAGCGTGGCTGAATCAGTTAGCACCCAGCAGCATTTACACTTGGGAAGATCTCGCCCGAGTGTTTGTCACCACATTTGAAGGAACATGCAAGCGACCGGCAGGGCTGACGGAACTGCGGTCTTGCGTGCAGAAGCCGAATGAAACTTTGAGGGATTACATCCAGAGATGGATCACGTTACATCACACGGTAGAGAATGTGCCTGACCACCAAGCAGTCTGTGCCTTCAAAGAAGGCGTCAAGTACAGAGAACTGAATCTGAAATTCGGTCGAACCGGAGATATGTCTCTGAATCGGATGATGGAGATTGCCACCAAGTACGCTAATGGTGAAGATGAGGATCGACTCAGGAGTGGCAAGCTCAAGTCAGTCGCTCAAGAAACCGGAGGAGGAAATTCCAATCGGAAACAGAAGCGGAAAGCCGAGCCAGCTGCTCCTGGGGAAGCCTTGGCTGTAACTCAAGGAAAGTTTAAGGGGAAACCCAAAGGACCTTGGAACCCCAAGAAAGTTAAAGACCAGGACGGAAATGATGTGTTGGATTTGCCATGTCACATCCACACCAAGAAAGATGAAGAGGGTAATTTCATTTACCCGAAACATACCACTCGACAGTGTCGACTCTTGATCCAGCAGTTCCAGGGCAAGCAGCCCAAAGATAAGGAAAAGGAGTCGGACAAAGTTGAGGACAAGGAAGATAGTGACGATGGATACCCCCAGGTCAATTCCACCCTGATGATTTTTGCTGATGTTGAAAGCAAAAGTCGACTGAAAGTTATCAACCGAGAGGTGAATATGGTTGCTCCGGCGACACCCAGTTATCTGAAGTGGTCTCAGACTGCCATCACATTCGACCAGTCCGATCACCCAACGCACATTGCCACCCCTGGGAGGCAAGCTTTGGTGGTCGACCCAGTTGTTGAAGGCACTCGACTGACCAAAGTCTTGATGGATGGTGGCAGTGGTTTGAACATACTATATGCTGAGACGTTGAAAGGGATGGGCATTCCGATGTCCAGACTCAGTACCAGCAACATGAGTTTCCATGGAGTCATTCCTGGAAGAAGGCTGAATCACTCGGCCAGATTGCTCTTGATGTGGTTTTCGGTGATTCCAAGAATTACCGCAAAGAAAAGTTGACGTTCGAAGTTGTAGATTTCCAGAGTGCCTATCACGCTATTTTGGGCAGGCCGGCTTATGCACGCTTCATGGCCCGACCATGTTATGTGTATCTCAAATTGAAGATGCCTGGTCCCAAAGGTGTGATCACTGTTACGGGCAATCGGAAGAAAGCAGAAGAGTGTTTTCAGAAAGGTTCAAAGATCGCTGATGCTCAGATGGCAGTGGTGGAGCTGCAGGAATACCAGAAGACTGCAGACCCGAGTGATTTGTTGCGAGCCAAGAAGCCCGCTACAGAATCAGCTTTTCAGTTGTCTGGCGAAACGAAGACAGCTCACATCCACCCGACCAATCCCAGCGCTGCTCCAAATCATATCTCAACAACACCTGACTCCAAATAGGAAGAAGCGCTCATCCAGTTCCTCCGTGAGAACTGGGACATTTTCGCATGGAAGCCTTCTAACATGCCAGGTGTTCCCAGGGAGCTGGCTGAGCATCGCCTACGAGTCGACTCAAAAATAAAACTTGTCAAAGAACATATCCGATGGTCCGCCGTCCAGAAGAGAAAGGCTATTGGCGAGGAGGTGGCTCGGCTCTTAGCAGCAGAGTTCATCCGAGAGATCTACCACTCCGAGTGGCTCGCCAACGTTGTCATGGTCCCCAAGAAGGACAAGTCACTTCGCATGTGCATTGACTTTAAACGTATCAATCGGGCCTGCCCGAAAGATCATTTTCCTCTCCCCCGCATCGACCAGATAGTCGACTCGACTGCGGGATGTGAGCGACTGTCTTTTTTAGACGCCTATTCCGGGTACCATCAGATCCGTCTGTATGGACCCGACGAGATCAAAACAGCTTTCATCACTCCATTCGGGTGCTTCTATTATGTTACCATGCCGTTCGGCCTCCAGAATGCCAGAGCCGCATTCATGCGGATGATTCAGAAGTGTTTGCTCACTCAAATCAGTCGGAATGTAGAAGCATACATGGATGATATTGTGGTCAAGTCACGGAAGGGTTCCGACCTGCTGACTGACCTTGCTGAAACCTTTGCCAACCTCAGGAGGTATGATATCAAGCTTAATCCATCAAAGTGCACACTCGGAGTTCCTGGCGGAAAATTACTCGGTTTTCTCGTTTCCGAACGAGGAATCGACGCCAATCCAGAAAAA
The DNA here is from genome assembly GCF_018294505.1 of Triticum aestivum. Taxonomy (NCBI): domain Eukaryota; kingdom Viridiplantae; phylum Streptophyta; class Magnoliopsida; order Poales; family Poaceae; genus Triticum; species Triticum aestivum. The sequence continues at coordinate 118,390,437 of NC_057812.1, forward strand.
GTCGGTACTATACTCCGAATGAAAAGTCCTGTGAGAGTGCACGACGTCGAGAAGCTTACTGGTTGCTTGGCCGCTTTAAGTCGATTCATATCTCGTCTCGGTGAAAAGGCATTGCCTCTTTACCGATTGATGAAGAAGTCTGACAAGTTCGAGTGGACTCCTGAAGCTGATGCAGCGTTTGCAGAGCTCAAAGCTCTGCTCTCCACCCAGCCGGTGCTTGCTGCCCCAATCAGCAAGGAGCCTTTGCTGCTTTACATCGCAGCCACGGGACAAGTCGTCAGTACGGTACTTACGGTCGAGCGGGAAGAAGAAGGAAAAGCCTTCAAAGTTCAGCGCCCAGTATATTATATTTCTGAAGTTTTGACCCCGTCGAAGCAAAGATATCCTCATTATCAGAAGCTTGTATATGGGATTTATATGACCACAAAGAAGGTTGCTCACTACTTCTCTGATCATTCCATTACAGTCGTCAGCGACGCTCCATTGTCAGAGATCCTGCATAACAGAGATGCAACTGGTCGAGTGGCAAAATGGGCGATTGAACTCCTTCCTCTAGATATCAAGTTTGAGGCAAAGAAAGCTATCAAGTCCCAGGCAATAGCAGATTTCGTCGCCGAGTGGATTGAACAGCAACTGCCGACTCAGGTTCACTCGGAGCATTGGACCATGTTCTTCGACGGTTCCAAAATGCTGAATGGTTCCGGTGCCGGAGTGGTATTGGTCTCCCCCCGAGGAGATAAGCTCAGATATGTTCTTCAAATCCACTTTGATTCCTCCAATAACGAGGCAGAATATGAAGCACTTTTATATGGGTTGCGCATGGCCATTTCACTCGGCGTCCGTCGCCTCATGGTCTATGGCGACTCAGATTTGGTGGTTAATCAGGTGATGAAGGAGTGGGACGTCAGAAGTCCAGCCATGACTGGTTATTGCAATGCAGTGAGAAAGCTGGAGAAGAAATTCGAGGGGTTAGAACTTCATCACATACCCCGACTGAAAAATCAAGCAGCTGATGATTTGGCAAAAATAGGTTCCAAAAGAGAAGCCATTCCCAGCAATGTGTTTTTGGAACACATCCACACACCATCAGTTCAGGAGGATCCCTTCACTGAAGAAGCCCCGCAGCCAAAAAGTGCCACGGATCCGACTGAAGTTGAAGTTCCAGCTGTGGTCGACCTGGTCATGGAAGTCTTGGTCATCACTCCCGACTGGACAATACCGTACATCACGTACATCCTAAGGAAAGAACTCCCAGAGGACAAGGAAGAGGCTCGACAGATCGTCCGTCGATCCAAGGCCTTTACAGTCATTAAGGGACAGTTGTATAGAGAAAGCGCGACAGGAGTCAGTCAGAAGTGTATAACACCAGAAGAAGGTCAGATGATCCTTGATGATATCCACTCGGGGACATGTGGTCATCATGCGTCCTCTCAGACCATTGAGGCCAAAGCATACCAAGCGGGATTCTACTGGCCAAGGGCCAATGAAATGGCAAAAGAGATAGTCGACAAATGTGAAGGATGTCAGTATTACTCCAATATGTCGCACAAGCCTGCGTCAGCCCTGAAAACCATTCCACTCGTCTGGCCCTTCACTGTTTGGGGGCTGGACATGGTTGGACCACTGAGAACAGGCAGGAGCGGCTTCACTCATGTGCTAGTAGCAGTTGACAAGTTCACCAAATGGATTGAAGCTAAGCCTATCAAGAATCTTGATGCTTGCACTGCTATCAGTTTCATCAGAGAGTTGATATTCAGATATGGAGTTCCGCACAGCATCATCACTAACATTGGGTCAAACTTCGATTCCGACAAATTCAGGGCCTTTTGCGCCTCTCAGGGCACACGAGTCGAGTACGCTTCGGTCGCTCACCCCCAGTCGAATGGACAAGCGGAAAGAGCAAACGGCCTAATTCTCAAAGGACTGAAACCTCGATTGATGAGTGATCTCAAGCACGCAACAGGTGCATGGGTCGATGAGCTTCCATCAGTCCTTTGGGGATTGAGGACAACCCCGAACCGATCAACCGGAAGAACCCCATTCTTTCTGGTCTACGGGGCCGAAGCAGTTTTGCCAAGTGACCGACTTCACAACGCACCCCGAGTCAAGCTCTACTCTGAAGGTGAAGCAGAACAAGCCCGGCAGGACGCAGTCGACCTCCTGGAAGAAGAAAGAGAAATGGCCATGATCCGATCGACCATCTATCAGCAAGACTTGCGTCGATTCCATGCCAGAAATGTGAAGAGTCGAGCCTTCCAAGAAGGAGACTTGGTCCTCCGAGTGGATCAACAGAAACCACACAAACTCGCTCCTACATGGGAAGGTCCCTTCATAGTCACCAGAGTTCTCCACAACGGAGCGTACCACCTTTATAATGTCGATCACCAGATTGATGAGCCACAAGCCTGGAATGCGGAGCTGCTCCGCCCCTTTTATACTTGAATTCTCACTCGGATGAGATGTAATAAGAAAAACTTCTATAGTTTATTTATCAAAGACAAGAGCGGTATAATTTTCCTAGTGATGGTTATTGCTTTTGTTTGCATGAGAAATCCCCCAGCGGGTGGCTTAGATGCGAATCCGTTTTGCCTAAGTTTGTAAAAATAATTTCCTACCGAGTGGCGAGCCAGCCTCCCACTCGGAGGCTTAGATACGAAACCGTTTCGCCTAAGTATTTGAAAATCCTACCGAGTGGCGAGCCAGCCTCCCACTCGGGGGCTTAGCTACAGTCCAGTACTCGCCTAAGTGTTTGAAAATCCTGCCGAGTGGTGAGCCAGCCTCCCACTCGGAGGCTTAGCTGCAGTCCAGTACTCACCTAAGTATTTGAAAATCCTACCGAGTGGCGAGCCAGCCTCCCACTCGGGGGCTTAGCTGCAGTCTAGTACTCGCCTAAGTATTTGAAACTCCTATGGAGTGGCGAGCCAGGCTCCCACTCGGAGGCTTAGCTGCAGTCCAGTACTCGCCTAAGTATTTGAAAATCCTATCGAGTGGCGAGCCAGCCTCCCACTCGGGGGCTTAGCTGCAGTCCAGTACTCGCCTAAGTATTTGAAAATCCTACCGAGTGGCGAGCCAGGCTCCCACTTGGAGGCTTAGGTGCAGTCCAGTAGTCGCCTAAGTATTTGAAAATCCTACCGAGTGGCGAGCCATCCTCCCACTCGGGGGCTTAGCTGCGAACCCGTTTCGCCTAAGTATTTGAAAATCCTACCATGTGGCGAGCCAGCCTCCCACTCAGGGGCTTAGCTGCAGTCCAGTACTCGCCTAAGTGTTTGAAAATCCTGGCGAGTGGCGAGCCAGCCTCCCACTCGGAGGCTTAGCTGCAGTCCAGTACTCGCCTAAGTATTTGAAAATCCTACCGAGTGGCGAGCCAGCCTCCCACTCGGGGGCTTAGCTGTAGTCCAGTACTCCCCTAAGTATTTGAAAATCCTATGGAGTGGCAAGCCAGGCTCCCACTCGGAGGCTTAGCTGCAGTCCACTACTCGCCTAAGTATTTGAAAATCCTACCGAGTGGCGAGCCAGCCTCCCACTCGGGGGCTTAGCTGCAGTCCAGTACTCGCCTAAGTATTTGAAAACCCTACCGAGTGGCGAGCCAGCCTCCCACTCGGAGGCTTAGTTGCAGTCCAGTACTCGCCTAAGTGTTTGAAAATCCTATCGAGTGGCGAGCCAGCCTCCCACTCGAGGGCTTAGCTGCAGTCTAGTACTCGCCTAAGTACGTGCGCTCCATCCCACTCCGCAAGGACGACGAGGTGCAGGTCGACTACCACCTTCTCCTTTGGAGCTTCGCCACAAATACAACGTGCGCTCCATCACTGACCCGCAAGGACGACGAGGTGAAGGCCGACTGCCACCTTCTCCTTGGGAGCTTCGCCACAGATACAACGTAACCTCCATCGCCGACCCGCAAGGACGACGAGGTGTTGGTCGACTGCCACCTTCTCCTTGGGAGCTTCGCCACAAATACAACGTGCGCTCCATCGCCGACCCGCAAGGACGACGAGGTGCAGGTCAACTGCTACCTTCTCCTTCGGGGCTGCGCCACAATTACAAAAGTTGTCTCGAGTGAAGAACGAGTTCCACTCGACGGAGGATTCGTGAAGACATTCAATGATAAACCAAGTTCAGATAAATCCCAAAGGATCCGAACCACAGATCGAAGTGCTCGGGCATTCAGCCCGAAAGAGTTTAATGGTTACAAAAACCACTCGGCATTCCGAGGCAAATTTAAGGTGAGGCATAAAAGTTTGTTCACTCCGCGGGAGGAGGACTAGCAGGCTCGACGAACTCGTCTAGGTCGACGCCGTCGGTGATCCGAGTGGCTGCAGCGATGAAAGACTCCATAAAAGATCGGAAGTCATGTTACTGGGTGTTGGCGACCTTGATTGCTACCAGCTTATCTTGTTGCACCTCCTTGCAATGGACACGAACCAAAGACAGAGCCACATCAGCACCACATCGGCCAGAAGATTTCTTCCACTCCTGCACTCGGTCAGGGATCTCGTTAAGTCGAGTCATCAGGGACTCAAGATCATTCTGGAGAGTGGCCTATGGCCAAAGTGCCGGGTCAATCCATGACGTGGAGACCTTCAGTCGAGACAAGTAGCCCACAACACCGTCGATGCGGGATTCCAGTCGGAGCAGATTCATGGCAGTTTCATCTTTCACGGGAGATTTGATTGGGTCCAAACCTGGCTCAATCCGCCCAAACTCCTCCTCGAAGTTCTGGCAAAACTCTCCATTCACGATCCAAGGATAAGTCAATTTTCGTACGCTGAGTCGACACAAAAAAAAATTAGTCGGAACAAAATGTGCACCTTCAAGCTTGATGAACAACTTCTTGGCAAGGCTCCTTAGATAGCCCTCCAGATCGTCCCTCCTGTGAGCGATGCCTTCCATCTTCTCGTACAGATTCAGATTGTCCTTCTTCAAGCACGTGCACTCCTTGTTGGCTTCGTTCAGAGCAGATTTCATCTTGGTATTCTCTTCTTCCAACTGGCCGACCGAAGCCAGTTTCTGTTCAGCCAGACCGGTTCTATCATCAGCTTCCTTTCGAGTAGGAGCCAAATCCTGATCCTTCTTCGCCAGAGCTTCTCTCAGTTTTTTTGCAAAGAAATGATGCTTGATTCAGAAAGAGCAGAAGGGTACTCAAGCCTAAGACAAACCAGTCGACAAACTCGTCTTACCATTGGCGCCGTCCTTGGCCTTTTGCAGCTCTGTCTTGGCCAGCTCCAAGTCAAGGTTCAGTTGGATCTGCTGTTTCTCCAAGTCAGCAAAGCGAGCTCCAAGATCACAAGATTTCTGCAATCAAAGAGGAGAAGTTATTTTACAGCAAAAAACGACAAAGACAATAAGTACTAAGACTACGGTCGACTGCCCGCAGTCCACCATAGTCTCGGGGACTACACCCATTGGGTGCACTTTGCGTGCCCCCACCGGTTCTGATCCCACTCGACCGGCCCGCCGGAGTCGAGTGTAGGGAGTAAAAAAAGGGAGAGAAAGAAGAACTCAGACCACAGTCGACTGCCAGCAGTCGACCGCGGTCTCGGGGACTACACCCAGTGGGTGCACTTGGCGTGCCCCCACCGGTTCTGATCCCACTCGACCAGACCGAGTGGAAGAGACAAACTACCAGTTCGGTTTACACTCGACAAAATACAAAGACTACAGTCAACTGCCAGCAGTCCACCGTAGTCTCGGGGACTACACCCAGTGGGTGCACTCAGTGTGCCCCCACTAGTTCAAAAATTCAATCGACGCACCCAGTGGGTGTACAGATGCAAAGGTTTTCGGAAAGAGTCTTCAGATAGCATATGCTAACAGAATAGGCGGTGACCAACTAACCTGAACGTTGCTTTGGAGAGCCGAGCTGGCGTCGTAGGCGGCCTGACTGGCGTCCCGCACCGTCTTCATCTTCTCCATCATGATGCCCGCCTGGCGTATGGCTTCCTTGGCAGCATTCACTTCATCCTCTGGGACATGATGGGTTGCAAGAACTGAAGGTGGGTCGACAGGGTCCTGAGCAGTCGATGAAGAAGGCAAGGCGCTTGACAGTGGCACGACGAAGGTAACAGAACCCCGATTGGTGTCGCCAGTGTCCTGAACGACTGGTTCTGCCCTCGGCATCGATTGTGACACCTTGCTTGCAGGAGCTTGCCTATTCTTCCTCGTCAAAGGCCTCTCGGGCTCTTCATCATCATCGGGGAGGTCGATAATGTTGGGAGCTTTCAATCGCCAAAATCACATCACCCAATGGTGCACATTGAAGTTGAGTAGACCGAATAAAGACAGAATGGCAGAAATCATACCCAGATTGGAAGTGACCACATCCTCCATTACCTCATCATCGTCCCTGTAAGCTGAGGTCCCGGAAGTAGCAGCGCTGCCAGTTCCAAAGTTCGTCTGGTTAAAACAAGAAAAACAAACAACACGGGGCGTCAAGTGAATACAAAGGGAGACACTCACGCAGAAGCAACGGGGATGTCAATCTTAATCTTCGGCAACGCCTTCCGAGGCTTCAGCTCTACAACTTTAGGATGCATTGGCGCTTTTTCGGTCGGGGTTGGTGAAGAGATCCGAGGACGCTTTGAAGACTGACCAGCCTGAGCAGTCGCCTTTTTGCGGGCGCTCGATCGTTCTTGGTCAAGTTTGGATCGCCTCTCCCTGCGAGGAGGCGACTTGACTTCTTCTTCGTCACTTGAGTTGTCGCTTTCTCCGTCCCCTTCACCGTCAGAAGTCCATTCGCCACTGTCGCCGCCGCTCGCCTCTCCTTCCAGATCTTGCTCTTGCTCTCCATTGGGCATTGAATACATTTCGATAAGGGCCTGAAAGAAAGTAGGAAGAATAAAGTTAGTCGACGCGGTATAGACAGCTGCGCGAGTGAATTCAGATTACAATCAAAATCTCGAAATCAGACCTTCTCTAGTACATGGGATTGGTTGAATGGAGGAACTCTCCTGGCTCCCCTAGGGTTGTCACTACACCATAGCACCACATCCCCAACAAACAAGTTGGTCGGAAAAACAGCGTCTACCAACACACAGTCGGTCGGGAAAAAGTATTGCCGACCGACAGCGTCTGTTGGGGTAAGTCCAGACGGGAAAACCTTTTCCCGACCGACATGTCTTTCCCGACCGACTGTTGGACGCCTATAAACCGAATTGCCGACCGACTTTCTGATGGCCTACCCCGGAATCTTTCCCGACTGATTCTCAGCTGGTATTGCTGTTGAAGCTTTCCCGACCGACCGTTTGACAGTACAGTCTTTGTCGACCGACTTTCTGCTGCCCCTATCCTGAACCTTTCCCGACCAACTGTGCGATGGTGTCTTTTTCTGCCGACCGACTTTCCGTTGGTCCTAACAATACGATGCTGTTTTGTTTTGCCAACCAACAATTTGACAACATTTTGCTTAGCTGAGCAATGTTCAATACCCACGTACCCTTGATTTCCCATCTGCCTTACAATACAATGTCAATCAAAATCAAGTTGCATATCTCATTACAATATGATATTAGTCAAGTTACAGTAACTTGCATGTACTCCGAAAATATTAAATCATGACCAAAGAAGGATAACATATTAATTACTTCTCACAAGTAAAGGAAACATTTACGATTCAACGACCTAATCACCCAACAGGTTTACAAAATGATAGATACATCTCTGATATTAATTGTTTGCTCCATTACACAAAATACCCAGGTGACAAAATGAGACCTAAAAGACGCATTGTTTTTGCTCCATTACAGAAATCTCTAGCTAATGTAAACTGACATCTTCCTGGTTCCTTCCTGCTCCTTTTGTATGTCTTTCCTACAAAGGATAAAAATGTCATGGTGAGCATGCATTCAGAGACAATGGCAAAAACAATAATTGTATAAAGCATCTATGGCAATTGGCAATAAAAAACTATGGGATTTTAGTGTTACAAAAAATAGCTCAAGTTCAGAACAATGCCACAACATGTGTTAATTAGATCTTTGTTGTGTTGGACATCATAAAGCCTCGATGCAACGTGACCATGAAGTATATTTTAGGAAATATGAGCAATATAGAGGTGTACTCGGAGCAACACAAGGCAACATAATATAGAGGTGTACTCACTGTGATAACAGAACTATCAATACTAAAGAGCAGATTTCTATTGTGGACATGGCAGTACTAGAAATTGAGAATGTTGCCTTGAAACATAATATTTTGAAGGCCCACACACTTTTTTTCAAGTTCCTATATGCACAGACTTCCAAAGAATGTATCATTTCCATGTTTGAAGTCTTGCCACGAGTTCTGAGACATTCTAGCAAAGAGGTTTTACTTGAGATGAAAATTAAGTGGGTAAACTGTATTGATTTTCTGCTACTTAATGGAATGAAAGATGTCAGAGATGCATTTTCTCTTGTAGTATGCTGCTTTTTGGAAACCAGAGTCATGGACATTTTGTTCTCGAATGAACTGGGAATGGAGAGAGGGACTAAAGAACTTAAGTTCATGGACAAAATAAACCAAGCTTTCGCATAAGATGAAGATTCTCATGTTCTACTGACTCTTTTGGAGTCTACTCCCAGGGAGCACCCAAGCAATAGAAAATAGTTTTTAAGGCCAAACCAGATTTGGGAAATGAGGCATGTGGCAAGTAGAACTTACCAAAGCCAACTTGAGCCACCCAACACAGGAATTGCTCGGGTCTATGTACCAATTTAAGACTACAACTCTTGTAAACAATAGCATGGACATAAGAGAAACTTTTGCATCACATTATTATTTCCTTGTATTTCTACTAAACCATGTAAGCTATGAACTGTACATTAAGAAGTGGCAATGAACTAGGCAGGTATTGAAAATAAGAGAAGATAGACCAGCATTGATCGTTACTGCTCAATGTACAGAGCTAGATAACAACTATCATGAGGAAGAAGAAGATACAAGGGTCTGGTTAAGTTCATTTCGATCCCTGGTTTTGTAGCTCAAAAAATAAATACTAGCTCATGATTCAAATATACCTTAGCAGCGGGACGAGGAACATGCCCCAGGTTTGTAGGGTTTCATCTAGCAAAGTGATCATGAGTCAGTATCCCACATCAAACAATTCGAGATAAGTGGACAAAACACACAATGTTGGTGATTACCTTGCTAGATGGCCATGCGATGGACCTTGTGACAACATCAGCGATAATTTGTAAACCTTCATATTCAAAAGACAAAGTAGCATCCCTTCTGATCGCAACATTGACAAGAACCACATAAGTTCCTGGTCCAAGGGGCTCTCCGCCCACAATAGTGTCTGGGTCAACAGAGATAATTGTTGCCTTAGCAACAGGAGTTTCAGGACTAGGACATGCATATAGAAGCTCATCCATACCAATCTGAATCAATGATTATTTTAGAAACACGAAACAAAATAAAATTTCAACATATAGGTAAGGATGAGAAGATTACAAGGCTTTCATCTTCATAGGCTGATGAGCTTCTTGAAGGGGGCTTTGCAACAACTCTTCTATGAACAAAGGGCTCTTCATCATCCCGTTCATCATCTTCTTCACCATCGTTATTATCCTCAGCTTCAACTCTTGAGTTCTATCAAACAGAAATAGAGTTAGTGCATGGAAGATGGATTATTGATGCAATGAAAAGATGTGGAAATAGTTCATTACTTGTCGAGAATTGGAACCGTGCTGCGAGCTAGGAGTTTTCAGATTATGCCCTCCTTGTGAAGCTAACATCAATTCCATTCGGTTCATCCGTTCCTGCATTTCTAGCACATGCCCCTCCAGCATGTTAAAGCGATTTCCAGCTTCTCGACGCCCTTCCATTTCAACTAGAACTCTTGTGCTCAATTTACCCCATGTACCCGGTGTGCCCAAATCTTGAGGTGTTGGCCCTAGACCTAACACACGAACACGACCCCTGGGCTCCTTCATTCCACATACACGTGCAAACAGATCACCTTCTTTAATGTTTTTTTCCTTCCATTCGGGGTGCTGTTCACCTTTCTCTATGAGTTCTTTCTACAAAATGATATGTACTTTCTATGTAAATTCTACTTGTATAATTTCTGTCTTATACTGAAAAAACATGGCAAAAGGGACTCACAATTGTTGCTGCTGCCTGCGGCACATAACTCCCTTTCCTTTCCCCTTTCTTGCATGTATGCATTTCGATATAAACTTCATCTCTTCGAGGATCAAGCCCAAGTTTGACAGCCTGCAATCATTTATTTATTTCACTATGCATTAGTCACTAAAACACAGTAGCGTATCTTTTTAATTGGGGTAATTGCGTTTACCATTTCATTGGCAACACGGGCATGACTCTTGCTGCCAGATGTATGAGGCACTGCATTGGCACGATTCTTTTTGGCGATAGCACTACGAGACTACAAGACAAGTAAAGGAGATTTATCACATGTATTGTTTGCTGCCATATGTATGGTGCATATTTGTTTATCTATGTCCAGCAGGACGACTACAGTTTTGATTCAGCAGGATGACTTACTTCAAATGTCGAAGATCTCCAATAAGTAATAAGGGTCTTCCAATCAGCTTCACTAATTCTGCTATCACGTCTTTTCATAAGTTGTGCATCAGTCAGTGCAGCATCAAACTTGTACCTCTTTAAATCTGACTTCCAATCCTTCCATTTTATGTGTGAAGTGTTGAGAACAAAGCTCAAGGCGGTTGAGTCGAGCTCATAAAATGCCTATTAAAATGAGAGTAAGCAGAATACTCGGTTAGATAGCATTAAAAAAGAGTAAGTTATAAATTATGCTCATTTATACCTTCAAGGTCTCCCACACTAACAATTTTTTGTCTACATCAACATCTCGCCAGTCTAACTCCGCAGGTGGTATATGCTTCCTCACCAAAGTACCAATGAAATTGGCAAATTCAGTTGCATCTGGCCCAATAGGCTGGCCATTCCCATTAAGTGGAATATGGATTTTGGGTTGATTCAGCCTTGCATATATGTTAGCCTTTCGAGTAATTTTTCTTCCACCTTTCTTTTGACTACCTTCATCATCAAGCTCACAAGTAATCTCTTCATGCAAGAAAATTAACATAGTCATACAACAATTCTAGCAAGTGACATTAGGCTACAATATGAGCAAGTATAACCCACTACAAATACCTTTGGAAGGCTGATGCTCAGGATCTACATGATCTTGATCTTTTGATACCCTAGACCTCAAAACACGTCCTTCATTCACGCTTATAGGTGCGCTGGAGGGTGCCTGCATAGATATATAGTTTAGTGTTGCAAGCTACATTTGCTTCCTTCAGGTAGAACATCTTCAGGGCTACATAGCTTTCTTTTCTTTTGGGGGGCTTGGTTCGCTTCCATATCTTCCTGCATAGAAGCTCTTATTGCTCGTACCGCTGCTAGCCGTTTATCATTCTGTTCAATGGTCTTGCTTCTCAGTAGTTCATACTCTACCGCTTTCAGTTGTTCCTCCGTGACCCCACCATCTTTAGCTCTTCCATTTGCGCTTGCCATTTTTCCTCCTGCAAAAGACACACTATGTGAGTACATCGATGAAAATACAAAACATTAGAGGATCATACACAACACTTACTTTTTTTCAATATCACTTGCTTTAAGAACTAGTCCATCTATATCTGTCCTAGCAGAACCAATGCATCCATCCGCAACACTCACACGTATAGCAGTACATGGATCAGGTAACGTCACACGTAAAACATTACCATTGTCATCTTTAGATTCTTCTATGGGATATTCAGCATCAACAGTAGACCACTCAGCATCAATGTCATATAATGATGGAACAACAACAGTAGACCACTCAGCATCAATGGGATCTTCAACATAGTAAACTTGAGTTGCTTGTGTGGCTAATATGAAGAGCTCGTCTGATATTTTCTCACCGGTATTGAACAAATGCTTGAAATTCACATAAGTGATTCCAAACTGATCAGTTTGCACCCATTCATCTTGTACACGATTATCAACCCAGTCACATTTGAACAACACTACTTTCCCTTCATGTTGATAATTCAACTCAAGAATTTCCTTTATAATGCCATACTAGGTCTTGTTTCTTACACTAATATTGTCACCTTTTCCTTTTGCAAAGTATGTGGTTTGTGCAACAAGAGCTACTCCACTACTCTGAAATGACCGGCCCTCATCATATGATTGTGTATGAAAGTTTGTCCCATTTATAGTGTTGCTACTATACTTCATAGCAACCAAGTTTGTCTCTTTAGCTAATATTTTTATCTCATGAGGTGCTTCATCGCCCATTTCTGCCACCTGTGATTATGAAATGCTATTGTTACTCTACAATGGGATGGAATTATATGTCTTATAGGTTGACAGTCAAATGCCCACTTACGTGCAATTTAAACCACTCATGAAAGGTCTCGTAATGCACACGCTTGACTTCTTGATGACTTCAAACACCAATAGAAGAAAGGTAATCCATATGTTTGCTGCATATAGGTTATATTTATTAATTGACAAGGAGGAGAGAAATAACCTAATAGTAATACATAGTAGGGATATCTTACTCTAGGTATGGTTCTATGTTGTCATAATTGAATAAGACGTATCTGTGGGCTTGCAGCCAAGTTTTGTTATCTAACATCACCATGCACTTGCCAGCCAGCCCTCGACCAATGTTGTGGAAGAAAGGAGTTGTATCATCAACTTCCATATACAAACCCCCATCATTCCTAGCTCGATTCAACCGACTCTTATCATCCAAATAGTGTGAGCAAAATGTCAAGCTCTCATCAAACAAATAGCCCTCTGCAATTGATCCTTCCACATGACTTCTGGTGTGGACACGTCCCTTGAGCTTTCCTATATACCTCTCTACAGCCCACATGCTGCGAAAATGTACTGGACCAGCTATCATTGCTTGTGCTGGAAGATGAACCATCAAATGCACCATAATATCAAAAAATGATGGGAGGAATATGGCCTCAAGAAGGCTCAAGGTCTCAGCTATTTCATCCTGCAACCTTTGCATGTCACTTATGCGAATAACCTGTGAGTACATTCGCTTGAAAAATCTGCTCACACGAATCAGTACCGCACTCACTCTTTCTGGTAATGTTCTTCTCACTGCAAGTGGCAGCAAGTCTTGCAAAAGGACATGGTTGTCATGGCTCTTTAGCCCAGTTATCTTTTTCTCCTTAACATGCACATTACGGCGTATGTCAGATGCATAACCATTAGGAAACATGGCATTTTTAAATACTTTGCAAAATGTCCTCTGCTGATCAGATTCCATTGTGTAAGGTGCCGAAGGAAAAAAAAACTTCATCATCATCAAGATCAATAGGTTGAAGATCCTTTCTAATATTGAGTGCTTGAAGGCCATATCGAGAATTAATATTATCCTTGGTTTTTCCATTGACTGCCAACAAAGTGTTAACTATGTTCTCACACACATCTTTTTCTATGTGCATGATATCAAAGTTATGATGCATCTTCAAATCCTTCCAATATGGTAGTTTAAACCAAATAGACTTTCTTTTCCAAATGATCAACGGATCCCCTTTCTTGCGTTTCTTAGTTCTAGGCTTCTTCGTTATAGGATCCTTCCCAAACTTGGTTTGCATATTTTCGGTCAGCTCTAAGATTTGCCTACCGGAAAGTGGAACGGGTGTTGTCCCACGTTCTATGTCACCAAATGTGCGTGTATCATACCTCAAGGGGTGATCTGCACGTAAGAACCTACGATGCCCCATATAGCAAGTCTTGCTACCATTTTTAGCCTAAGAGAACATAATTGAGAGTGGCATTCAGGGCAAGCTCCTTCTCCAGAGGAAGCACAGGCAACCAAACACCCAAGACCCGGTTTATCCGTAATTGTGCATATTATGGCAGCATGCAACTGAAAATACTCTCCAGTTGAAGCATCATAGGTCCTAACACCATCAAGAAACATATCTACCATATCATCAACTAGTGGCTCAAGATAGACATCAATATCACTACCAGGTGAATTTCTGCCAGGAATCAACAGTGATAGGATGAAATTTGATTGCTTCATAATCATCCAGGGTTGAAAGTTATAAGGAATCAATAATACTGGCCAAATACTATAGCTAAGATTCATGGATCTAAATGGATTAAAACCATCGGCACATACTACAAGCTTAAGATTTCTGCTGTCTTTTGCAAAATCTTTATTTTTTTCATCAAAATCTTTCCAAAGGAGGGAATCTTTAGGATGCCTAATCAAGCCATCTTGTGTGCGCTCTTCTGCATGCCATCTTGTGAGAGCCGCAGTTCTGGAACACACAAACAACCTTTGAAGCCTCTTGTTTATTGGGAAGTAACGAAGAACCTTCTTAGGAACCTTGTGGACATGTTTCCCATCTGCACTCTTCCTTTCAGATTTCCATCTTGAAGCCTTACATTCTAGGCATGAATTGGCATTGGCATTGTTCTTCCAAAATAGAATGCAATCATTTTCACATGCATGGATATTAACATACCCAAGTCCTAGGCATTTGACTAGTTTTTTAGCTTCATTGGAGTTTTTTGGTATTGCGGACTGAGGGTAAGCATCTTTTAGTAGATCTACCAGCAGATCAAAACTTCTATCAGACCACCCTCCAAGCAGTTTGGTGTGAAGAAGTCTCACTAGGAAACGAAGCTTTGAGAAATTCTTACAGCCTGGATATAGCTCTTGTCTAGAATCAGCTTCAAGTTTGTGGAGAGATTCTAGAAAAGAATCATCCTGATCTAAACCACAATCATCTTCAAGATCTCCTCCTTTATCCAAACCAGCAGCAAGGTCTCTTAGAAAATCAGATATATCATCGCCCTCATCCCTATCGTCACCCTTAAACAAAAATATGAGGAATGGAAGAAGAAGAGACACGTTCTCCATGAAACATCCACTGTTTGTAGCCATCTACAAATCCCTCGCATACCAGGTGCTCACGGACTTCAGACTCTTCTCTCCAGTATGAGTTCACACAGTTTTTGCAAGGACATATGATTTTATTCTCAACTGATGATTTATTAAATGCAAAGCCTAGGAATTTGGCGAGCCCTTGTAAGTACTTCTCTGTATGCCTACATGCAAGTGTACATGTGTAGTGTGTTATATATAGTTTCAGCATCTAAGAAATTTAAAACATATATGCTGCATTATACCTAGGCGCATCCATCCAACTTCTATCCATGCTAGCTAGCTTCACACTTGGTCACTACAAATACACACTAAATCCTGAACAAATAATATCACAACCAGAGAATGCAAGGAATTACTTGAAGTACTATAAATACAGTGGCTCGGAAAAGAAAGTAAGAATCATAGAACCAATTCAATGGTAGTACACATAGCAAAGGTAGATACCACCATAAATAAACAGACCAAAGATATGGTTGACTCACCAACTAGTGGAGGATGTCGTGACAAGCACGGAAGGGGATTACTGCGCCGCTGCTGGAAGTTGAGTCGTTGGTAGCAAGAATCCTAATAACCAACCAGATTACACACTACAAAAATCAGTGCCAAACATAAGGAGGTATCTCTACATATTCATGGCATCCACACACATGAGGGGCCTCTAGACTTGAGTGGGGCAGAGGAACTCACTTGAGTGGATGCAGTAAGCACGTTGGTGGATGATCTCTTGAAGATGAGCTCCCACGGTGTAGCCTCCTGAAGGAAAAAATGCATAAGAGCCGAAGCCTAAGCAAAACCTTCAATTCATGTTCACACGCAACATTGGCTGGGTTATGCTAGGAACACACTAAGATAACAACTTCAATAAATCTTGGAGCCACATTTGTTACAAAATACCAACAAGATATTAAGCTCACCAATTTCATAAATAATATATGTTTGTTAGCCACTAACTCCTAATCTATCTACCATTTCAATTATTCACATAATTTTTGAATCGAACAGCCAGACTAAAAGCACTCCATCAACTAATCATATACTAAAAGAAAAATAAACAGTGGACACTCCACACACACCTTGTACACTAAGGTGGTGTTTGGTTCAGGCAAGTATGATGCTAGGTACAATCAAATACCACAAGCTGGTCACTAAGTACCAATGATTCTGCTACTCTTCTTCCTCTGCTCAATGGTACCAACAGTGGTTCTCTGTGCAACCTGCAACAAAAACAAAAGAGAGATGAAGTCAGGTCACATGTACAGAGAGATGAAAATCCACACTGCATGAGGTCTCCCCGAGTTCAGATGCTAAACTTCCTTAAGAGAAAATACAAGAATCTAGCCCCGATGCTTATCTCACCAAGTCAGAGAAACCACTTCCTATGAAAGGTAAAACAGTAATGCCCTAGACTTATTCAGTATACAGAATTTTGTTTTAGCCCATGATGTTGAATATAAAATCTCTTACGAGATCATGCTGAACAACACTAAGGACAATGTAGAAACTTGCTAGACTTAATGAGTGATCCCTGCTCATTGAACCTGTAATAATTCAGGCATAAACCATGTAAAATGCATCTGTTCCTTCTTTTTTAATGTCAGGACAAACGTGTGTACTTACACAACTAACGGTAATGAAACATTGTTCTCAAATCATTTGTACAAATCCAGTTCGGCCTCCACATGAAGCTGCAGAGTTAGTATCATCATTTCCTCAGAAGAACCTCAGGGTTGTCCCCGCCACATGCGTTGTACGGAAGATCCCCGATGAGATTCTCGTTCCCCACTGCCGGAGCTCCAACATGCCTCTAGGAGAGAGAGAGAGAGAGAGAGAGAGAGGAGATGTACCTCAGACGCACGCTGCCCCGATACAAGTTGAAGCAGCCACTCGGACGGACGAGCGCGGGGCGCCGGTGGACGAGCAGGACGGAACTGCGCGGGGCGCCGATGGACGGGCAGGACGGCGCGGGGCAGCGCAGGGCGGCCAGGGAGGCACGGGATGGTGCGGGGCGGCGCAGGGCAGTCAGGACGGCGAGGGGTGGCGCGACAGAGGCATGACGGCGCGAGGCGGCAGAGCAGAGGTAGGACGGCACGGGGCTGGCAGGACGGCGTAAGGCGGGCAGGACGGCATAGCGGAGGTCATGGGACGGCCTGGGGAACGACCGGCGGGAGGCGTGGGGCGGCGGTGGAATGGCTGGGATCTAGGGATTTGGCAGCGGTGGAATGGCTGGGATGCTAGGGATTTGGCCCTTCGTGGGGACTGAAGTGATTTGGAAAAAAAACATTTCGCGGGCTGGGCCAGACTTCGCGCTAAAATTTAGCCGTTCGTGCGGGAGGCCCATTTAGCATTTGACTGTTGGTCGGGATTATTTGCCGACCGATGGTCCGTGGGCCATAAGGGAATTCCCGACCGACAGTTCGATGGTATATGTTTTATCATTCTCGACCGACGGTGTGTTGCCGTAAAGAATTTTCCCGACCCACAATCTGTTAGAAACTTTCATGGCCAACCGTGGGTCGGCAATAGTGACTTTTTCCCAACACACAACGGTAGGGAATTCTGGTGCATGGTGTAGTCTGTCCTTGTTTCCGGTCATGCCCGACATCCACTTCTCCAGTGTGTCCTCATCGACCTCCTCCGGGTGAATCCGAGTGGAATCGTCAAGACCCGAATACATCCACATCGGATGGTCTCGGGCTTGAAGAGGTTGGATGCGCCGCTGAAGGAAGACCTCCAAGAGATCCATACCGGTGACCCCGTCACGGATAAGCTGGACCACTCGCTCGACCAGCACCCTCACCTGCGCCATCTCTTCCGGGAGCACCTTCAAAGAGGAGGGTTTCCTCACTCGGTCCATGGTAAAAGGAGGGAGGCCAGTCGACTGCCCTGGCGTCTACTGGTCTTTGAAGTAAAACCAAGTCGACTGCCATCCGCGAACCGAGTCGGGAAGAATCATGGCCGGAAAGGAACTTTTCCCTCTCATCTGAACACCAAGACCCCCACACATCTGAATCACTTGAGTTCTCTCATAACTCGGATTGGCCTTTTTCACCGTCTGAGAGCGACAAGTGAAAATGTGCTTGAAAAGACCCCAGTGAGGCCGACAACCCAGGAAATTCTCACACAAAGAAATGAAAGCGGCGAGATAAACGATTGTGTTGGGAGTAAAGTGGTGGAGTTGTGCCCCAAAGAAGTTCAGAAATCCCCGAAAGAAAGGGTGAGGAGGCAAGGAAAATCCACGGTCGATGTGGGTGGCAAGGAGAACGCGCTCACCCTCCCGAGGTTGCGGCTTGGATTCCTTCCCCGGAAGCCGCACCGATTCATGGGGGATCAGCCCTCCTTTGGCTAGGTCGTCGAGGTCCTCTTGGGTGATCGTCGAGCGGATCCAGTCGCCCTGGATCCAGCCCTTCGGCAAGCCGGTTCGCGAGGAAGATCCACCCCGACTGGTCGCCTTCCCCTTCGCCTTTGTCGTCGCCTTCTTCGCCCGCTCCAGAGCCTCCGTCTTCTCCTTCCCCATCGTCGCTGGCGAGACGCGTACGGAGTGGTGGCGCTGGGGTGAGAGCGAGCGCGACGAAGGAGCCTGAAGAGGAGAAGAGATAATGGAGACGCACTGTTCAAGAGACCCCGGTCCGACGCCTTATATGAGGCCGCTTCCGAGTGGCTGACTGGTAGGCCCGGGCGGCCCTGTCAATTCCCGTAACAATCGCGCGCGTGATACGTGGTGAAAAAGGTGGCACAGGGATCGAGGCGGCTCCACCCTATCCCATCCGATTACTGCGGCCTCCCCCGTCCCGCGCGCTTCCCAAAATTCGGATCCCGCGAAATCTGCGGGCAGCAGAACAACTTGTCAGACCAAAGATCTCCTCCACACCGTCACTCAGAGCCTTTCAAGTAAAGAAACTCACTCGACAAAAAACTAAGAATGGATCAACGTGACTGAAAAGGAAGTTGTTGTCATCACTCAGGTTCACTGATCCGAAACAAGATATGCTCATGACATGAAAAATGAGTGGGAGAAGTGCTCAACCCCTTCCCCACTCAAACCTCGATCCATTCGGGGGCTAATGATGAAGCCATGTACCTAGGGTAGGGTCATGGACCTGTCCCAACTGCCGTACCCAAGGACATCTCAAGAAGAAATCACCTTCCAATCGACTTGGAGGTGTTCCACTCGACAGACTCGAAAACACTCGACCAAGAAGCAATCACTCAACCAAGATCCAACCACCCGACGGCCAGGAGACCTAAAGGCACTCCGCATGGTAACATCCGGTTATTAAGTAGCACTTTATTAGAGGCGTTACCAGTAACGCCCGACCTTAATATATTTAAGACCCTGCACAACTAAGGGCCGGAGGGGTCCGACGAACTCTATATAAGCCACCCCCTCCTCAGTGTAAAGAGTTCGCACCCCTGTAATTCATACACGCATAATCCAGTCGACCGCCTCCGGGCTCCGAGACGTAGGGCAATTACTTCCTCCGAGAAGGGCCTGAACTCGTAAACCTCGTGTGCTTACAACTTCTCCATAGCTAAGATCTTGCCTCTCCATACCTACCCCCCTACATCAAGGTTGTCAGAATCACGATTCCGTTATATGATTCTACGACTTTACGATCCAAACTAACCCCTCCGATTCTACGATTTTACTTCATAGAATCTACGTTTCTATGATCCTGATAGTGAAGATTCTACGATTTACGATCCTACCATCGGAGCTCCGATCCGATTCAAAATCACGATTCTAACAACCTTGCCCTACATTACTGTCAGACTTAGAACCACGACAGCAGGTCCTCGTCATGAAGGCCGGCAATTCTCTCCGCCGCCATGGCCGCGGAGAGCACAGTCTCGTCGGTCGTTCACCCTTCGTAGTGCCAATCGCCAAGCTCCTCCATAACACCAGAGACGGCCGGTTTCCATCCGCTGCGGCAGCACTCTCAGACCCGGTTCTCCACATCGCCAAACGGCGGCGTGATTGCACCGGCCACCCCCGCCCAGCCGGCCGTCATCGACCTCAACGTCATGCCTAGGTACAGTGGTGCTGGTCAGTCGTTCGACGAGATGCACAGGAAGCAGTCCCAATCAATTCCTAAGGCCAACCTTCCTAGCGCCCGCAACCTATTCGACGAAATCCCAATCCCGACGCCGGTGGCCGACGACCAATGACTACGACACGTCCAACAAGAATGTCATCTTCCAGGGCCATGGCCAAGCCCCCCACCCCGCCGGCCAAGGACAAGGCTACGATCACGACAAAACCCAAAGCCAAGACGGTCAGGGCCAAGATGGTGCCGACCACTACGGTGTCCGCGAAGAAGCGGCCGACAACCATGAAACTCGTGGCATGAACACTACTAGGAAATACCTTATAGGTAGAACCTTAACAGTAGCATGGGGACATAGGCCAACGCTAGTGCTACTTAGCAGTAGCGCTGGTTACCAACCGACGCTACAGGTAAGTGTATAGCAGTAGCGCGGACTTACCAACCATCATTGCTACTAAACGGTCCCCACCTTACCGACCGGGGCTACCCGTAGTAGAAGTGCGTCCCGCAATTCCCATGCTACTGCTAAAATTATAGCGGTAGTGCAGGCCTATGACTCACCTCTACCACTATGTGTGCACTTTGGCAGGTGGACCCCACTTAGCAGCAGCACGGGCCGCTGTTCCCGTGCTACTGCTAGTGGGCTTAGCATTAGCGCCGACCTGAGACAAGCGCTATTGCTAATGCAACCTTATCCAACTCCCCACGCACAAACCTTCTCCCTCCACTCACTCCTCATTGCCTCACTCTGTCTCACTCCCGCCGTCGCCGCCGTCCTACCTCCTCCTTCCTTGGTATGCCGCGACCCTCCTCCCTCCTCCCTTCTCCTCACACCGCCCTCCTCCCTCCTCCTTCGATCGCGCCCTCCTTCCTCCTCCTCCAGCCACTTCCTTCTCCAGCATCCCTCCTCCTGCCGCCCTCCTCCCTCTCCTCCAGCCGCCCACTACTAGGAAAAGGCATGTTAGTGGCACACCTATTTTGGCGATTAATGGCGCACTATAGGTGTGCCACTATCATCATGCCACACTAGTAACAAGTAGTAATGGCGCACCCCTGGTGCGCCATTAGTATACCATATAATAGTGGCACACCACATAGTGCACCATTACTATGTCCAACGGTGCGCCATTACTATCTGACTTAGTAATGGTGCACCACATATTTGGTGCGCCATTACTAACAAATTGTTTCAAAAAAAATTCAATTTTTTTTCAGAATTTTTTTTCTTAATCTCGGGTCACTATGGCTTAATCTCGGCTCAATATGCTTAATCTCAAGTCAAATCACACTCCATGGTCAAACTTCCCGGAAGGTCTCCCATCCTCACACTACTTCAGCCCGAGCATGCTTAACTTCGCAGTTCTATCCAATCCCAGCACTAGCTCACTTAACAGGCACTTGTTGATATATCTATCATATCAATCCTATTAAACCTTGTTGATGTCTATGACTTTGTTCATGTTCATGAGTGTGATGAAATTTTGAAAAAATATTTCAAACTTCCCGGTCATATTACATCTCATGTTTAGGGGATATGTCTCATGATTTTAATTTTGCTAAATTTCATAGACAACCCCATGATAAATAATTGCCTAGTAAAGATGAAATTATTGGTCTTGCTTCTATCGTGTGGCTCCTAATGATCCTTTAGAACAATATTTGCTAGACCATGAAAATGATATGTTTATGAATGAAAGAAGGGAAATAGATGAAGTATTCTTTAAACAAGGACCTATTTTGAAACACAACTTGCATGTTCAAATTCTAGGGGATCCTCCCCCACCAAGGGTGATCCCGTGTTTGAGCTTAAACCATTGCCCGATACTCTTAAATATGCTTATCTTGATGAAAAGAAGATATATCCTGTTATTATTAGTGCTAACCTTTCAGATCGAGAAGAAGAGAAACTATTGAAAACTCTGAAGAAGCACCGTGCTGCTATTGGATATACTCTTGATGATCTTAAGGGCATTAGTCCCACGCTATGCCAGCACAAAATAAAATTGGAGAAAGACGCTAAACCGGTTGTTGATCACCAATGACGGTTAAATCCTAAGATGAAAGGAGTGGTAAGAAAAGAAATAATAAAGCTTCTGGAGGCAGGTATAATTTTTCTTGTTGCTGATAGTCAGTGGGTAAGTCATGTCCATTCTGTTCATAAGAAGGGAGGTATTACTGTTGTTCCTAATGATAAAGATGAATTGATCCCACAGAGAATTGTTACAGGTTATAGAATGGCAATTGATTTCCACAAATTAAATAAAGCTACTAAAAAGGATTATTACCCTTTACCTTTTATTGACCAAATGCTAGAAAGATTATCCAAACATATATATATTTGCTTTCTAGGCGGTTATTCTAGTTTTCTCAAATACCTGTGTCAAAAGAGGATCAAGAAAAGACCACCTTTACTTGCCCTTTCGGTACCTTTGCTTATAGACGCATGCCTTTTGATTTATGTAATGCACCTGCTACCTTTCAAAGATGTATGACTGCTATATTCTCTGACTTTTGTGAAAAGATTGTTGAGGTTTTCATGGATGATTTCTTCGTATATGATACTTCTTTTGATGATTGCTTAAGCAACCTTGATCGAGTTTCGCAGAGATGTGAAGAAACTAATCGTGTCTTGAATTGGGAGAAGTGCCACTTTATGGTTAATGAAGGTATTTTCTTAGGGCATAAAATTTCCGAAAGAGGTGTTGAAGTTGATAAAGCTAAAGTTGATGCTATTGAAAAGATGCCATGTCCAAAGGACATTAAAGGAATAAGAACTTTCCTTGGTCATGCAGGTTTTTATAGGAGGTTCATTAAAGACTTCTCAAAAATTTCCAGGCCTCTGACTAATCTCTTACAAAAATATGTTCCTTTTGTCTTTGATGATGATTGTGTAGAAGCATTTGAAATACTTATGAAAGCCTTGATTTCTGCACCTGTTGTTCAGGCTCCTGATTGGAATTACTCTTTGAAATTATGTGTGATGCCAGTTATTATGCTGTAGGTGTTGTTCCAGGACAAAGAGTTGATAAGAAATTAAATGTTATCTAATATGCTAGTAAAACTCTAGACAGTTCCCAGAGAAATTATGCTACTACTGAAAAGGAATTTTTAGTAGTTGTGTTTGCTTGTGATAAGTTCGGATATTATATTGTTTATTCTAAAGTAACTGTTCACACTGATCATGCAACTGTTGAATTCGGATGTAACTTTTTAATCCGAGTTCATATGCAAAAGTTATGCCCATTTACTAAATTCCAGAGAGATTTTGCAAATAAAGTCAAAATTCATATTTGTAAATTTTCCCAACAACTAGACCACATATCACATAGGAAACTTATTTTCTTTTATTTTCTTGACATTTACATCATTTTCTTTTATTTTTTATAAAACTGAACAAGCGGTCCAAGGGGGATGTGCAAAGAAAGTTACCAATGGCGCACCACATAACAATGCGCCTGGTTACTAATGGCGCACCTGTTACGTGGTGCGCCATTACTAGTTTTGCAAAAAAAAATGTTAGTAGTGGCGCACCGTGGTTGTGGTGCGCCATTACTAGTTTGAATTAGTAATGGCACACTATACACTGGTGCGCCATTACTAGTTTTGAAAAAAAGTAAAAAAATGTTAGTAGTGGCGCACAGAGTGTGTGGTGCGCCATTACTAGTTAAAACTAGTAATGGCGTACGATGCCCTGATGCGCCATTACTAGTTTTGGAAAAAAAATTGTTAGTAGTGGCGCACCGTGGGTGTGGTGCGCCATTAGTGATATGGACACTAATGGCGTACGTACAGATGGTGCGCCACTGCCATTAATGTCCATATTTGCTATAGCTCTTTTCCTAGTAGTGGCCCTACTCCTTCCTCCTCCTCCTCCTCCTCCTCCTCACTCCTCCCTCCTCCCACCTCTCCTCTATGCTATAGAAATGTTAGACATTTTTTTAGGTATTATGTTGTTATAGAATTTAGTAGTTTTGTTATAGAAAGTACTATGAATGTTTAGGTATAGTGTTGTTATAGAAAATGTTAGTAATTTCGTTCTAAAACAATTAGTACTAATTTAGGTATAGAAAGTATTAAAAGTTTACTAATTTTGTTCATAGGTTTGGATGTAGTGGATGTCTAGTGAATTTTGAGAGAGAGAGATAGAGAGACCTAATGAAATGAAATGGTTTTGCAAAAAAAAATGTTATGCTTGCTGTCAAAATTAAACCACTAAAATGCAATGAGCATACCTAGTTTGAAATTTTCTATATAAATGCTCATGTGTGGCACAGGGTATATCACCGACGAGCCGGTCGACAACGCCCAGAAGACCACTGACAACGCCTGCATCCTCGACAGCCGTCGTCTATAGTGAGTAAACATGTATATCTAGTGTTGTGCACTAGTGTTCCTCAAATATGATGGAGATTTAGACATGTGATATGTAGAGTTGTGTACTACTAGTGCTGTCACGCATGAATATTTGGAAAATGAAGGATATGTGCTTGCCCAAGTGGCCTATGTTAGCAAGGAACACCTCTGAGTGGCCTATGTTTTGCCGGAATTTTGATTCATTTTAGTTTCGGCGAATTTCAGGTGTTCGATATGTCCTATTTTAGCAAAGGTCATGCCGAATTTTTTTCGTGAACCTTACATTCTTAATAAGTTGGTCCCAATTCTCTCGTCATGCAGCATATCCACTCAGCCATGTGCAACATAAGCAATTCTCAATCCACCTCATGCATTCCATTCCGAGCGCTCTCTCAAGCTGTGAACCGGATCTTTTTTTCTCCCTCATCGGAATAGGAAGTATCTTTCCACATGCATGAGAATAGGGACCAAGCACTGCCATGGAAGGCCACTACGCCGAGAATGGTTTTTCTACCATGCACGGGATCTCCCGTGCTTGCATAGTGTCTCACTGTACTACAACTTATGACTTACTTCACCCTATGACCCTACATAGGCTCTTTCTCTCCTCATACTAACCCATGCATTCTAAGTTGAGTATGAAATTATAAAACCATGTATCTTTTGAATGAAAATCTTGATTTCTGGTATGTTAACATATTTGGGGTCTTGGTAAGAAGATCTTTTAAACAAGATCAATTAAGGATATATTTCCATAATTTTTTAAATAATAATTTTGAAACTTGGTGAAACTATAGAATATAATACCCATCAAACTACAAAATTTACAGAAACTAGTTTCACAGACTATATCAGAGTTTCATACCTTGTTTCATTGAGTTTCACCATATTTTCTAAGGTTTTATCATGTTTCAAAAATTAAAAAAAATATCAAAATATATTCAAGAGTGATCTTGCTTAAACGTTCTCGTGACCAGGAATATAAATACACAAACGAAAGTTAAATCAGGATTTTGGTTCATAAGATAAAATGATTTTAAACTGTGAAATCACATGAAAAGGCATGGGTGTGTGGTGGGTTTCATGTCAGATATTGGGTGCATTGACCATGTCAGTGACTGATACAGCTAGAAGAGGTGTGCATGCATGCCGATCTCTATCTAAATCCAACGGCTGGCCCATGCACGGGACCTCCCATGCATGGGAGAATTGCTTTTCTCCCACTACGCCCACTATCAATGCTATAATTTTAATTCCAAACGTTACATGTGTTTAGTAGAGTCTTTTCTTCTTCAACTGCAAGCATGTTTTCTCTTCTTCATGTTATCTCCTAGGTACAATAGTGGATCCATTTTATCTAGACGAGCGTCTGGTGCTGCTATGAGCGCTCTTTGCATCCATCATCTTGGGGAGCTATTGGGGAACTTCGTACCTACCTGGCGCCAGTGCTTATTCGCATGCAGAGCTCCATTCCATGTCGTCATCCTCGCCACTTTAGACCAATGTGGAGCTCGTGGTTGCCTTGCCTCTGTTCTTCCCAGTTGCAACCAAGCACCGCGACGGTTTATCTAGTGAGCCGCTGACCCTCACACACTTTTCTTTTTGTGTTCTGCACTCCTTGGTATCGTCCTGCTGAGGTCCTGCCGTCCTCGAGCACTGGCTCGAGCAAGTAGTGCAAGAACCAGCCGCAGCGCAGTGGAGAGGAAAAATATGGGTACACCTCTGTTCTCCAGGAGTATCTGGCACGAGCTAGAGAGCAAGTCACAGATGGTGAGGTGGTCGACGCTGGGCTCCGCCTCCGCACCGCCGCTGAAGCGCAGGAGGAGGCCACTGTCGGTGCGACGCAAGTGATATGACACGGTCGTCGGAGAGGCCGGCGGCACGGAGGACAAAGGAGCCTAGCAGGGGACGGCCAGGGTCGATGGCCTACTGCGGCTCTTCGATGAAGCTGGAACCGGCAGACCTTCCACTGTTTCGCGTGTGGTACTTTGTTGCTTGTCCTAGCATGCACACGTATGCATGATTAGTTCTTTGCTAATTACCCTAGGTATTTTGTCAATGGACACTATCTAAGATATGCATGCATATCATACCACATTAGCTACAAACCTAATCACTCCCTCTGTTCTTAAATATAACTCTTTTCACACATTCCAATAAAAGACTACATACGGAGCAAAATGAGTGAATTTATACTCTAAAATATGTCTATATACATCCGTATGTAGTCCATAGTGAAATCTCTAGAAAGACTTATATTTAGTAACGGAGAAGAAAAAAATGTGAATTCCGGCCTCCTCTAACCAAGATTACATGGTCCAGATTTCTCCTCGACTGTTTATTTCCATTTTCTTATACTGAACTATCTTTCTTGCTCACAAAAATAAAAAAATTCTACTATTTATTTTTGGGCTATTACAACTATTGAATATTTGAACCCCCTTGATTTTGTTGAATTTAACTTTAACCTTTGCGATCTAGAACTTTCCCGCATAACGTGCGCGGTATCATCTAGTTTTGGCATGACTTGTGCTAGAAAGTAGGAAATATCGATTGCTCGTGATTTACTAGAACAGGAATTAATCAACATTCCGGCATAACATAGGCCATTTTTTATGTCTTTGCTCCATATATGTAACGGGTTGACTTTCTGTCTGTCGATGCTATTTGAGTGTCCACCATATACTGTCGAAATATCAGAGAGGAAGAATCATGACTGTTGTCGTGGGGGTCGCTTCCTCTTCCTTTTGCTCGTGATATACTTTGGTAATGCACGACAGAAGGAGGGGAAGCGGCCATAGCCAACGGTCGAAATAACTGTGAGGGAGTTTCCATCATATACTGTCAAAAGATAAAAGAGGAAGAATCCCGACTGTTGTTGGGGGGTCGCTTCTCCTTCATTCCCGTGTGGTATACATTTTGGTGTAATGCACTCGGGAACGAAGGGGGGGGAGCAACCATCACCGTCGGTCGAATATATCAGAAAGGGAGTGCCCACCATATACACCACGTGAGATGAGAGTTTTCAATGAAAGACTCGACGGACCGAAAGTCAACCCATGACGAGTAATAATGATCTTTGTGTTGAGTTCCTGTTATTTGCCTCCAATTTTTAATCTTTTTCTTATGAACACAGGAAATGTCTGACGATGATATGATTCCTGAGTGCAAATACTGCGAAAACAACCGGGGTATGTGCGAGAGGATGCCTTATCTGCAAAATGGTAGGTACTTCACCATCGTGCTGAAGGAGACTTTCGACGTTTTTATGGTACGTCACGACGACAAGTATTTTTCCTTAATTATGCATGACTTGTGAATTTTGGCTTCAACGTGTAATTTTCCATTTTTTTCAATTGAAATAGTTCATCTCATCTCATGCAAGACCGTATGTCTTGAAAAAGCTCGGTTTTGAAGATAGGGAGAGAATAGAGACGAAGAGTGCTCACCTTAGGACGAAGCATGGTTTCACTTGTTTGGTTAAGCTATTTAATGCACCAAATAGCTCACATTTTGGTTGCTCAACTTGGAGAGGATTTTGCGAGGCCTATGAATTTAAGGAGGATACGAAAATCAGCTACGATCTTTGGCTCGAAGATGAAATTGACGATAATATCGACACTTGGTTGGATGTCGAGACGCTTCCAGTTCTACCTCTTTGTGAGTTTGTCAAATAAATTTGTTAAGTAATTTATATTTTTTATTTAAAAATCATTGACGGCTTATTTCTATTGACAGCTTATTTCCATTCATCAAAAAATGTACGGAAGATAATAGACAGAACCTACTACACTAATGGTTGTGAACTAAGTTACGAGAAGAAAGACCATCTTATATCATTTATTATTAATGTTGATAATTTCAATATCAATTATGAAACTCCTTCAAATTCAAATTATGGTCAATACGTGCCACTAGTGCATGTGTTGAACTACGATAACATCCATGGAGATGACATGGTAAGATTTTTTTATTATTACGACATCGGTGCATCTTTTGCATACATTCTTCTAAAGCTAAACTGCATTGCTAACTACGTTATTATTATGTTCTTCAACAGAAAATCCCGAAGGATTGTGTCCCTCATATGATGTCTACGAAATGTCGCATTGATGTTATTAGCTTACGGGCTAGTCCGCCAAGGCTTCACTGCTGTTCATACAAGATTTTTCAAACCGATGAAGACATCACAATAAAAGAATGGAAAAATGTTATGAATAATCATAGGGATACTAGTAGAAAACAGAGCTTTGGTTCTGGCCAGATTAGAGCATTAGTCTTGGTCTTGTTACGAATCGGGACTAATGTGAGCATCAGTCTCGGTTCGAGCGGCTGGGACGCCGACCGAGCCTCGACAGCCGTCGGTTCCAGTTCGAATGGGACCTTTAGTCCCGGTTCCAGACACCAACTGGGACTAAATGAGCCCATTTGTCCTGGTTGGTGTCTAGAACCGGGGTCCCGGTTCTAGACACCAACCAGGACTAAAAAATGCCTATATATACGCACATGCCCGCCCTTTCCACTGTGTTTTGGCCGTAGAAGGTGGGAGGTGTGTGCTTCTCTGTTCTCACTTCCTATGCACATGAGGTGTTCGATGAAATGCCCGAGCAAAATTAAGCTTTCTTCTCTGTTCTTCCTCCAAGCTCGACCTCCAAGCTTCATTTTCCCCAAGATTTGTCTACATTTTGCGGTGCACCAACTATCCAAGTGTTCTAAAAGGTTAGCAACTTCATCCTTTCATCTCTCACTACTAGTTTAGCTCATTTCAAATACTCTAGAAGTAGAGTGGTTTGTGGGTTTTAGTGGAGGAGCGTATATGGGAGTTTATTTGAGTTAGATGCACAATTAGAGCTCAAATTAACTTCTTAGTTTGCACATGTTTAGGGTGTCGTTCCGTCCCTGTCCCCGTGCTCACCACCGTCGATCACCCGCACCATTCTAGTCGCCGGCACCACCGTGGTGAGCCTCTTGTTCTTATCTTTTTTTAATAAAAAATTCTTACTTGTATTATTTAGATAAGTACTTGTATAATTTTCTTACTTGTATTATCGTTTGTTATTATATAGTGCCATGGTTTTGGTATTCGCCCCGTCGGCTCTCGTTCGATCTATCATTCGGATGTGGTATATTATCTCTGATAACTATTTGTTTCATTTAGTGTTTATGATAATTATGCCGACCAACTTGACATAGATGTCTTTATATGGGACGTATGTGAACTGGAAATTTCAACTGGCCCTCTTATTGAGAGGTTAAATTTAATTGAAAAAGAAAACAATGATTTTAAAGAAAAAAAAGAAAATAATTGAAGAAGAGAAGATGAAACTGGAGTTGCATGTTGCCGATGTCATCAATCTATAGAAGATCTAGATGGATGCAATGCGCTTGAAGATTAAAAAGATTAGAAAATATGTCATTGATAAAGAGGCTTGGTATCACTATGCTATTGGATCAATTGTTATCTTAGTTGTGATTTTGATCACATTTGTTGTTGCATTTAAATGTTTTACATAGTTGTATGTTGTTTTATGAGAACTATGTATGAACTTTATGTATTTATTTTTGCAGTAATAAAATTTGATCACTACTGTCCTTTGGTTTTAATGTGATCATGAATTTTTATTAATTTGGTCATTTCTCTATTCATGATGCTCTGTGATGGTTTTTGATATAATTAGTTATATAATGCAGATGAACCAGCAATGGATGTTCGATGACCGGCGCACCTCCGACTACATTACGGGCCTGCATAATTTTATCGATGTGGCTGGGGCGAACAGTGTGAATTGTTTTATGTATTGTCCATGTACTGTCTGTGAGAATACAAAGGATTACTCTTCCTCGAAACCCCTTCACTTCCACCTACTTAAGAAGGATTTCATGCCCACTATAATTTTTGGATCAAGCACGGAGAAAGAGGGGTTATGATGGAAGATAATGAAGAAGAAGAGGATGATGACAACTATCCAATGTTCCCTGAATACGGTGATACTGCAATGGGAGAAGCTAAAGATCAAGAGGCACTAGATGTGGCCCCTGATGATCTTCACCGGGTCATTGTTGATGCACAGAGAGAATGCGACAGTGAAAGGGCGAAGTTGAAGTTCGATCGCATGTTAGAGGATCACAAAAAACGGTTGTACCCAAATTGCAAAGATGGCAACACAAATCTTGGTACCACGCTGGAATTGTTGCAATGTAAGGCAGAGAGTGGTTTATCTGGCAAGGGATTTGAGAATCTACCGAAAATAATTAAGAAGAAGTTTCCAAAGGATAACGAATTACCTGACAATACGTACGAAGCAAAGAAGGTTCTCTGCCCTCTAGGATTAGATGTGCTGAAGATACATGCATGCCCCAATCACCGCATCCTCTAGTGCGGTGAGGAGTATGAGAATTTGAATGCATGCCCGGTATGCGGTGCATTGCGGTATAAGATCAGACAAGATGACCCTGGTGATTGTGAGGGCGAGCGCTCCAGGAAGAGGGTTCCTGCCAAGGTGATGTGGTATGCTCCTATAATACCATGGTTCAAACGTCTGTTCAAAAACAAAGAGCATGCCAAGTTGTTGTGATGGCACAAAGAAGACCGTAAGACAGACGAGATGTTGAGAGTACCCTCTAATGGGTCGCGGTGGAGAAAAATTGAGAAAGTGGTCGGAGTTTGCAGGTGACGCAAGTAACTTATGGTTTGGTATAAGTGCGGATGGCATTAATCCTTTTGGGGAGCAGAGCAGCAATCATAGCACGTGGCATGTGACTCTATGTATCTATAATCTCCCTCCTTGGTTGTGCATGAAGTGGAAGTTCGTTATGATGCCAGTTCTCATCCAAGGCCCTAAGCAACCCGGAAACGACATTGATGTGTACCTAAGGCCATTAGTTGATGAACTTTTATAGTTGTGGAATATAAAAGGTGTACGTCTGTGGGATGAGCACAACCAGGAGGAATTTGACCTACAAGCATTGATGTTTGTAACCATCAATGATTGGCTTGCTCTTAGTAACCTCTCGGGAAAGACAAACAAGGGATACAACGCATGCATGTAGTGTTTAGATGATACTGAAAGTATATATTCAGACAAATGTAATAAGAATGTGTACCTAGGACATCATCGATTTCTTCTGACCAAGCATGCCTTAAGAAAGAAAGGCAAGCATTTCAAAGGTGAGGTAGATAACCGGAAGAAGCCTGTCGCCCGTACTGGTGATGATATATTTGATATGGTCAAGGATTTAAAAGAACTCTTTCGAAAGGGTCCTGGCAGACAATCTGTTTCGAATGACACTGTCGGACACACACCCATGTGGAAGAACAAATCTAGATTTTGGACCCACCCTATTGGAAAGTCCTAGAGGTCCAATCTGGAATCGACGTGATGCACATGATGAAGAATCTTTGTGTGAACCTGCTAGGCTTCTTGGGCGTGTATGGCAAGGCAAAAGATACTCCGGAGGCACGGGAGGATCAGAAACGTATGAATGAAAAAGATGGCATGCATCGAAAGCAGTATCATGGTCCTGCCAGCTAGGCTCTTACCAAAGTAGAGAAGGACACCTTTTTTGAATGCCTACTCAGTGTCAAGGTCATGTCTGGCTTCTCATCAAATACAAAGGGAATAATAAATATGGTAGAGAAAAAAATTCCAAAACCTAAAGTCTCATGACTGCCATGTGATTATAACGCAATTGCTTCCGCTTGCATTGAGGGGACTTCTACTAGAAAATGTTCGATTAGACATTGTGAAGCTATGTGCATTCCTCAATGCAATCTCTCAGAAGGTAACCGACCCAGAAATCCTACCAAGGTTAAAGAATGATTTTGTCCAATGTCTTGTCAGTTTCGAGTTGGTGTTCTCACCATCCTTGTTCAATATTATGATGCACGTCCTAGTTCACCTGGTAGACGAGATTGCCATTATGGTTCCAGTATTTGTACACAATATGTTTTCCTTTGAGAGGTTCATGGGAGTCTTAAAAAATATGTTCATGGCCTTGCTAGGCCAGAAGGAAGCATCTCCAAGGACCATGAAACAAAGTAGGTTATTGAGTTATGTATTGACTTTATTCCTGACCTTAAGCCGACTGTTGTTCCTCAATCGCGACATGAAGGGGACTGAGTGGAAAAGGCACGCTAGCACTGAAAGCAGTAATATGTAGGGACGGGCATTCTTGGGCACAAGCACACTACATAGTTCTACAAAATTCTGCTTTGGTGGCCCCGTATATCAATGAACACAAAAATATTGTACGCTCCCAACACCCGAGGCAGTCTGACGACTAGATTACACTTGCACACATGTGGACTCTCATGGGTAACACCACTGTTGGAGATGAGCTGTACTTGTTTTCCAAGACACCATCTTTGACTGTATTGACTTTCCAAGGGTTCGAGATAAATGGGAATACATTTTACACCCCAAGATAAAAGAGCACCAACTGATACGTCCATTTTTCATCATGCTTTTATATCGATAGTTATTGTATTATGGACTGTTATTACACATTATGACACAATACTTATGGCTTTTCTCTCTTATTTTATAAGGTTTGCATAAAGAGGGAGAATGCCGGCAGCTGGAATTCGGGGCTGGAAAAGGAGCAAATATTAGAGACCTATTCTGAATGACTCCAAAAGTCCTCAAACTCCACAGAAGTCAGTTTTGGAATATATAAAAAATATTGGGCAAAGAAAGCACCACAGAGGGGCCACCCACTGTCCACGAGGGTGGGGGCGCGCCCCCTGTCTCGTGGGCCCCCTGGCAGGCCTCCGGTGCCCATCTTTGGCTATATGAAGTATCTCGCCCTGGAAAAAATCATAAGCAAGCTTTTGGGATGAAACACCACCGCCACGAGGCGGAACCTTGGCGGAACCATTCTAGGGCTCCGATGGAGCTGTTCTACTGGGGAAACATCCCTCCGGGAGGGGGAAAGCATCACCATCATCATCACCATTGATCCTCTCATCGCAAGGGCTCAATATCTATCAACATCTTCACCAGCACCATCTCCTCTCAAACCCTAGTTCATCTCTTGTATCCAATCTTTGTCCCAAAACCTTAGATTGGTACATGTGGGTTGCTAGTAGTGTTGATTACTCGCGTGTACCCTCCTACTGGATTGATACCTTGGTTCTCAAAAACTGAGGGAATACTTATGCTACTTTGCTGCATCATCCCTTCCTCTTCGGGGAAAACCAACGCAGTGCTCAAGAGGTAGCAAGAAGGATTTCTGGCGCCGTTGCCGGGGAGGTCTTCGCAAAAGTCAACATACCAAGTACCCATCACATACCCTTATCTCCCGCATTACATTATTTGCCATTTGCCTCTCGTTTTCCTCTCCCCCACTTCACCATTGCTGTTTTATTCGCCCTCTCACTACTAGGGAAAAGGCTAGCAGCAGCGCGGGTTTTGTGCTCACTAGTAGCGCGGGTAGGCGCGCTACTAGTAAGGCGCTACAGCTATTGCTTAGCAGTAACGTGTGCCCGCACGCGCTACTGCTAGGGCAAATAGATGCAGCGTTTGTTCACTCCTGCGCTACTGCTAATGTAACTACTAGCAGCGTGTTTTCTCGCCATCGCTACTAGTATTCTTTTTTTTAATTTTTAGTGTATTTATGCGCCATAGGACAAATATTGGTACAATACCAGATATGAGGTTTACATCATTATGTCCATAACAGTGTGTCAAATGAAGGTGGATTAGGTTCAAGTGGAGGCAATATGTGGTGCATGTCAAAAGTGTACTACTAATCCAAACTTGATCTAGTTTGGACAAGTAGTACTTTCGATGTGCACCACATGTTGCCTCCACTTGAATCTAATCCGCCAGCACAAGCTATTTAATCATCATCATAGTCATTACCACCAACAGTATTTATTTAATCACCACTAACACTAGCTAATAGTAATCATCATAGTCATTACCACCAACACTAGCTATTTTATCATCATAGTGTTAGTGTAGCACATCATCATCCTCAAACTCATTTCTAGCTAGCTAATCACTCCTACTTCTTTCTCTTAGGTAAAATAACATAAAACATGTGTAGCTCTCCTCCTTGATCAAGTTGGAGCATGCAAATGAACTTGTCCCCTAATCGTGGGTAGCGCATCTATTTGTTGTCCCCTAGTACTTCTCTGCGCTCCCCCATCACATATTTGGTCCAGTCTTGCACTGTTAAGCATCCGTCGCTAATCTTGAATGCACTAAAGTAATCTGTAGGATATCTTGGCCGTAAGCTAATAATACTCATGGTACCTTTAGTCTCGATCCCATAAGGCACAACATTCATTGGGAGTCCCTGTTGAAGAACATCATATGGTAACATACTTAGCAATGAAGTTTAGCTTCAAAAATAATGTATGGAAAAGATGCACTAATGACAAATAGTAAAAATCTTACCATCCTTCCTAAATAGATGTGACCGTAGTTCATTACGAGCACTATTGGTCGCACGTTTTCAGTACTAACATTTCTAAATGCAGGAAGAAAATTTGTCTTGACAGTATCAAGATCCTCAAGCCATGAAACATAATGACTTAGCTCCTCGCAGTTGAGTTCAGCCTCGGGACAGTAGTAGGTCCTGTCTACCAAGCCCTGGACATGTTTGCTTGCACCGAAATAAGATGACAATACAAATTAGTTGTCAACTATTTTTGAATAAACAATATCAAAGACATAAATATGGTTGAGAAACTTACATAATGGTATAACTGGAGACGACGAGGATGCGGGATAGGCATCGTCCACGTCGATGCGAGAAAAATTGCTTTAACTAAAAAAATAGAAACAAGTTCTTACTAACTACTTCTATTAAGTCAACTAGTTCTTACTAAAAATAAACTTACTATAAATAAAAATAGCAACAAGTTCTTACTAACTAATTAGTACCTAGGAACTACTACCCTAACTACCATCTAATTTGATAAACCTAGGGGTGGAAAGTGGTCGCGGATATTCCAATTATCCAACTATAAAGTGAAATAAGTGGTCAAATTTTACTCGTTTTATGATTCATCTTAGAAATTTGATTCGTTTCCACACCCTTACATGAACCCTAACTCATTTGAGCCGCATCTGCATCCGATTCGTTTCAACCCTGTCCTTCATCGTTGCTAGCCATGTTTCCTATGATTAAATCTAGTAAATTAATTCTAGATCTAAAAAAAGGAATAATAACATACAAAAGGCCTATGTTTTGTAGGAACGTTGACTCCTTCCTGGTGCGGCAAATCCCGGGCACTCGATATGTCCTAGTTTGTAACACAAGTCATGTCGTAATTCACGGAAAATTTCGGCATGACCTTTGCTAAAAAGTGGACAAATTGAGAACCTGAAATTTGCCAGAACGGAAATGAATCAACATTCCGGCAAAACATATATAGGCCACTCAGCTTCATTCAAACAACAAAGCCACTTGGGCACAAACAACATGACCACTTCAATGAAAAGATATAATCAACAATAAAAGTCTAGGAAGGGATCATCTTTAAAATAAAACTTTCCAAAATAACCTAGATAATTAACCTAATTAAACTAGTTAACCTGACTAGTTCTCTGTCAAAGCCCTAACTAAATTTTTGCACTAACCAAGGTAATTAACCTAATTAAACTAGTTAACCTAACTACTTCTCTGTCAAAGCCCTAACTAAATTTTTGCCGTAACCTAGATAATTAACATAATTAAACTAGCTAACCTATGCATGAGAGAGAGGAGGGGTGGGGGCTTACAGAGGATGGCTCCGGTGGTGGCGAGGGAGGGAGTGGTGGCAAGGGAGGCAGGGGCGTCTCCGGTGAGGGCGAGGGAGCCAGTTTTGGCGAGGGAGGATCCGGTGGTGTCGACGGCGGCTCCGGTGGCGTTGATGAGGCCGCGCGGCTCCGTGGCGTTGGGGGCGGCTTCGGTGGCGTCGACGGCGCACGGCTCTGGTGGCTCCGGGGGCGTCGACGTCGGCAGGAGACGACGGCGAAGTGGGGCGACGGCGAATCGGGGAGACGGCGGTGGGGTGGGTCGAGAGATTTGGGGGGCAAGTGGTGGCCGGGGGGGAACGGTTTTTGGTTTAAGTCAAAACTAGCGGTAGCGCGTTTCGCAGAACGTGCTATAGCTAAGGTAGCTATAGCGCATTTTCCAAAATGCGCTACTGCTATCCATATATAATTTTCTCTCTTTTTTATTTCCTTTTCTGTTTCTATAGCGGGGGTCCTCGAAACGCGCTGAAGCTGCGTTAGCTACAGCGCCTCTTACTAACACACGCTACAGCTAAGCCTTTCTCTGTTTTTTCGCTTTTTCATTTATTTTGCTTTACATTTTATTTTTTTCTTTCTCCTTTTTCTGTTTCTTCCATTTTTCATTTACTTTTCTATCTTTTTTATTTTTTTTATTTCCATTAGCAGTAGCGCTGTTACAGGGAAACGCGCTGCTACTCATGCCCTAGCGGTAGCGCGCTTCCTGCAAGGCCGCTACTGCTATGCGTAGCCCATCGTTCCAGCAATGGGAATATTAGTAGTAGCGCTTTTATGGGCACACGCGCTACTGCTAGAATCGTATCTGCAGCGCGGTTTATTCTGAACCGCTACTGCTATCTAGCACTAGCACCCTTTTTTAACCCGCGTTGTTGCTAATTTTTTGTGTATAAGGTTTTCCCTAGTAGTGTATCTCTCTCTATCCTCCCTCTCTATTTGCCTCTTTTTGCTCGTTTGCCCCTTTGTTTGCTTGTGTGTTAGTTTGCTTGCTTGTCACGATGGCTCAAGATAATACTAAATTGTGTGACTTCACCAATACCAACAACAATGATTTTATTAGCACTCAGATTGCTCCTCTTACCGATGCTGAATCTTGTGAAAATAATACTGCTTTGCAGAATCTTGTCATGAAAGATCTGTTTTCTTGCCTTCCTAGTGAAGATGTCGCTACCCATCTTAATAGCTTCGTTGATTTGTGTGACATGCAAAAGAAGAAAGATGTGGATAATGATATTGTTAAATTGAAGCTATTTCCTTTTTCGCTTAGAGATCGTGCTAAAGCTTGGTTTTCGTCTTTGCCTAAAAATAGTATTGATTCATGGAACAAGTGCAAAGATGCTTTTAACTCTAAGTATTTTCCTCCCGCTAAGATCATCTCTCTTAGAAACGATATTATGAACTTTAAGCAACTTGATCATGAACATGTTGCACAAGCTTGGGAGAGAATGAAACTAATGATACATAATTGCCCTACTCATGGTTTAAATTTGTGGATGATTGTTCAAAATTTTTATGCCGGATTGAACTTTGCTTCTAGAAATCTTTTAGATTCGGCCATGGGAGGCACTTTTATGGAAATCACTTTAGGAGAAGCTAGTAAACTCCTAGATAATATTATGGTTAATTATTCTCAATGGCACACTAAATGATCTACTAATAAAAAGGTGCATGCGATAGAAGAAATTAATGTTTTGAGTGGAAAGATGGATGAACTTATGAAATTATTTGCTAATAAGAGTGTTTCTTCTGATCCTAATGATATGCCCTTGTCTACTTTGATTGAGAATAATAATGAATCTATGGATGTGAATTTTGTTGGTAGGAACAATTTTGGTAACAACGCGTATAGAGGAAATTTTAATCCTAGGCCTTATCCTAGTAATTCCTCTAATAATTATGGTAATTCCTACAACAATTCTTATGGAAACTATAATAAGATGCCCTCTGATTTTCAATCTAATATTAAAGAATTTATTACTTCACAAAAGAATTTTAATGCTATGATTGAAGAAAAATTGCTTATGATTAATGACTTGGCTAGGAACGTTGATAGAATTTCTCTTGATGTTGATTCTTTGAAACTTAGATCTATTCGACCTAAGCATGATATCAATGAGACTCTCAAAGCCATGAGAATTTCCATTGATGAGTGCAAAGAAAGAACCACTAGGATGCGTGCTAAGACAGATGCCTTTATAAAAGCGTGTTTTTCTAGTTCCTATGAAAATAGTGATGAAGATCTAAAAGTTATTGATGTGTCCCCTATTAAATATTTGTTGTTTTGCAATATGAATCTTCGTAATGATGGGACTGAATATTATCCACCTTTACCTAGAAGGCGTTCTAAGAATTCGGAATCTATTGATCTTGATGCTAAATTTGATAAAAGTGGGATTGAAGAAATTAAAACCCTAGATGTTGCTAAACCCACAATTCTGGATTTCAAGGAATTTAACTATGAAAATTGCTCTTTGATTGATTGTATTTCCTTGTTGCAATCCGTGCTAAATTCTCCTCACGCTTATAGTCAAAATAAAAGTGTTTACTAAACATATCGTTGATGCCTTGATGCAATCTTATGAAGAAAAACTTGAATTGGAAGTTTCTATCCCTAGAAAAATTTATGATGAGTGGGAACCAACTATTAAAATTAAAATTAAAGACCATGAATGCTATGCTTTATGTGATTTGGGTGCTAGTGTTTCCACGATTCCAAAGACTTCGTGTGATTTGTTAGGTTTCCGTGATTTTGATGATTGCTATCTAAACTTGCACCTTGCGGATTCCACTATTAAGAAACCTATTGGAAGAATTAATGATGTTCTTATTGTTTCAAATAGGAATTATGTGCCCGTAGATTTTATTGTTCTTGACATAGATTGCAATCCTTCATGTCCTATTATCCTTGGTAGACCTTTCCTTAGAACGATTGGTGGAAGTATTGATATGAAGGAAGGAAATATTAGATTCCAATTTCCATTAAGGAAAGGCATGGAACACTTTCCTAGAAATAAGATTAAATTACCTTATGAATCTATTATGAGAGCCACTTATGGATTGCCTACCAAAGATGGCAATACCTAGATCTA
The DNA here is from genome assembly GCF_018294505.1 of Triticum aestivum. Classification (NCBI taxonomy): domain Eukaryota; kingdom Viridiplantae; phylum Streptophyta; class Magnoliopsida; order Poales; family Poaceae; genus Triticum; species Triticum aestivum. Next base: position 118,429,549 of record NC_057812.1, read on the forward strand.
TCCTTTCTTGCTAAACGATAGCGCTTGTTGGGAGGCAACCCAATTTTATTTTTATTCCTTGCTTTTTTCTCCTGTTTAGTAATAAATAATTTATCTAGCATGTGGTTTGGTTGTGTTTTTGTGTTTAATTAGTGTTTGTGCCAAGTAGAACCGTTGGGAAGACTTGGGGAAAGTCTTGTTAATCTTGGTGTAAGAAAACAGAAACTTTAGCGCTCACGAGAACTGCTTCCATTTTTATTTGGAAAGTGATATTTAGTTAATTCTTTTTGAAGATGATTAATAGATAAATTCCTCACGTCCAGCCTAGGGTTCATACTTTCGCTAGTGCAAGTTCCCTCAACAATACTAACATAATTGGATCACATAACTATCCCTCAACATGCAACAAAGAGTCACTCCAAAGTCACTAATAGCGGAGAATAAACGAAGAGATTATGGTAGGATACGAAACCACCTCAAAGTTATTCTTTCCAATCAATCTGTTGGCCTATTCCTATAAGTGTCACAAACAGCCCTAGTGTTCGTACTAGAATAACACCTTAAGACACAAATCAATCAAAACCCTAATGTCACCTAGATACTCCAATGTCACCTCAAGTATCCGTGGGTTTGATTATACGATATGCATCACACAATCTCAGATTCATCTATTCAACCAACACATAGAACCTCAAAGAGTGCCCCAAAGTTTCTACCGGAGAATCACGATGAAAACGTGTGCCAACCCCTATGCATAGGTTCATGGGCGGAACCCGCAAGTTGATCACCAAAACATACATCAAGTGAATCACATGGTATCCCATTGTCACCACAGATACGCACGGCAAGACATACATCAAGTGTTCTCAAATCTTTAAAGACTCAATCCGATAAGATAACTTCAAAGGGAAAACACAATCCATTACAAGAGAGTAGAGGGGGAGGAGAAACATAAGATCCAACTATAATAACAAGGCTTGCGATACATCAAGATCGTACCACCTCAAGAACACGAGAGAGAGAGATCAAACACATAGCTACTGGTACATACCCTCAGCCCCGAGGGAGAACTACTCCCTCCTCGTCATGGAGAGCACCGGGATGATGAAGATGGCCACCGGAGAAGGATTACCCCCTCCAGCAGGGTGCCGGAACGGGTCTAGATTGGCTTTCGGTGGATACGAAGGGTTCTGGCGGCGGAACTCCCGATCTATTGTGCTCCTGGATGTTTTTAGGGTATATGGAGATATATAGGTGGAAGAAGTACGTCAGAGGGCCCACGAGGGGCCCATGAGGGTGGAGGGTGTGCCCTAGGGGGGTGGGCGTGCCCCCCTACCTCGTGGCTCCCTCATTTCTTTCCTAACATGCACTCCAAGTCTATCAGGTTGCTTTCCTTCCAAAAATAAGTTCCGTGAATATTCAGGTCAATTGGACTCCATTTGATTTTCCTTTTCTGCGATACTCTAAAACAAGGAAAAAATAGAAACTGGCACTGGGCTCTGGGTTAATAGGTTAGTCCCAAAAATAATATAAAAGTGGATAATAAAGCACATAAACATCCAAAACACATAATATAATAGCATGGAACAATCAAAAATTATAGATACGTTGGACACGTATCAGCATCCCCAAGGTTAATTCCTGCTCGTCCTCGAGTAGTTAAATGATAAAACCGAGTTTTTGATGTGGAATGCTACCTAACATATTTCTCTAATTAATTCTCTTCATTTTGGCAAGAATATTCAGATCCATAAGATTCAAGACAAAAGTTTAATATTGACATAAAATAATAATACTTCAAGCATACTAACTAAGCAATCATGTCTTCTCAAAATAACATGGCCAAAGAAAGTTATCCCTACAAAATCATATAGTTTGGCTATGCTCCATCTTCACCACACAACATATTTAAATCATGCACAACCCTGATGACAAGCCAAGCAATTGTTTCATACTTTTGATGTTCTCAAACTTTTTCAATCTTCACGCAATACATGAGCGTGAGCCATGGACATAGCACTATAGGTGGAATAGAATGGTGGTTGTGGAGAAGACAAAAAGGAGAAGATAGTCTCACATCAACTAGGTGTATCAACGGGCTATGGAGATGCCCATCAATAGATATCAATGTGAGTGAGTAGGGATAGCCATGCAATGGATGCACTAGAGCTATAAGTGTATGAAAGCTCAACAAAAGAAACTAAGTGGGTGTGCATCCAACTCGCTTTCTTACGAAGACCTAGGGCATTTTGAGGAAGCCCATCATTGGAATATACAAGCCAAGTTCTATAATGAAAGAGTCCCACTAGTATATGAAAGTGACGACATAGGAGACTCTCTATCATGAAGATCATGGTGCTACTTTGAAGCACAAGTGTGGTAAAAGGATAGTAGCATTGCCCCTTCTCTCTTTTTCTCTCATTTTTTTCTTTTTTTATTTGGGCCTTCTCTTTTTTTATGGCCTCTTTTCTCTATTTTTTTTATTTGGGCTTCTTTGGCCTCTTTTATTTATTTATTTTCGTCCGGTGTCTCATCCCGACTTGTGGGGGAATCATAGTCTCCATCAGCCTTTCCTCAGTGGGACAATTCTCTAATAATGATGATCATCACACTTTTATTTACTTACAACTCAAGAATTACAAATCGATTCTTAGAACAAAATATGACTCTATATGAATGCCTCCGGCGGTGTACCGGGATGTGCAGTGATTCATGAGTGACATGTACGAAATAATTATGAACGGTGGCTTTGCCACAAATACAATGTCAACTACATGGTCATGCATAGCAATATGACAATGATGAAGCATGTCATAATAACGAAACGGTGGAAAGTTGCATGGCAATATATCTCGGAATGGCTATGGAAATGCCATAATAGGTAGCTATGGTGGCTTTTTTGAGGAAGGTAAATGGTGGGTTTATGGTACCGGCGAAAGTTGCATGGTACTAGAGAGGCTAGCAATGGTGGAAGGGTGAGAGTGCGTATAATCCATGGACTCAACATTAGTCATAAAGAACTCACATACTTATTGCAAAAATTTATTAGTTATCGAAACAAAGTACTACGCGCATGCTCCTAGGGGGATAGATTGGTAGGAAAATACCATCGCTCGTCCCCGACCGCCAATCATAAGGAGTACAATCAATAAATAAATCATGCTCCGACTTCATCACATAACGGTTCACCATACGTGCATGCTATGGGAATCACAAACTTTAACACAAGTATTTCTCAAATTCACAACTACTCAACTAGCATGACTCTAATATTACCATCCTCATATCTCAAAACATTCATCAAGTATCAAACTTCTCATAGTATTCCATGCAGTTTATATGAAAGTTTTTATTATATCCCTCTTGGATGCCCATCATATTAGGACTAGTTTCATAACCAAAGAAAACTACCATGCTGTTCTAAAGACTCTCAAAATGATATAAGTTAAGCATGAGAGTTCATTAATTTCTATAAAATAAAACCACCACCGTGCTCTAAAAAGATATAAGTGAAGCACTAGAGCAACAACAAACTACTCCAAAAGATATAAGTGAAGATCAATGAGTAGTCGAATAATTATGCAACTATGTGAAGACTCTCTAAAATTTAATAATTTCAGATCATGGTATTTTATTCAAACAGCAAGCAAAACTAAATAAAATAAAATGACGCTCCAAGCAAAACACATATCATGTGGCGAACAAAAATATAGCTCCAAGTAAAGTTACCGATGAACGAAGACGAAAGAGGGGATGCCTTCCGGGGCATCCCCAAGCTTAGGCTCTTTCCACTCCTTGTTCCATGGTCCATCGAATCTTTACCCAAAAGTTGAAAACTTCACCACACAAAATTTAAAGTAGAAAACCCGTGAGCTCCGTTAGCGAAAGAAAACAAAACACCACTTCAAGGTACTGTAATGAACTCATTCTTTATTTATATTGGTGTTAAACCTACTGTATTCCAACTTCTCTATGGTTCATAAACTCTTTTACTAGCCATAGATTCATTAAAATAAGCAAACAACAAACGAAAAACAGAATCTGTCAAGAACAGAACAGTCTGTAGTAATCTGTAACTAACGCAAACTTCTGGAACCCCAAAAATTCTAAAATAAATTTCTGGCCCTGAGGAATTTATATATTAATCATCTGCAAAAATAATTGACTAAATATCACTCTCCAAATAAAAATGGCAGCACTTCTCGTGAGAGCTAAAGTTTCTGTTTTTTACAGCAAGATTAACAAGACTTTCCCCAAGTCTTCCCAACGGTTCTACTTGGCACAAACACTAATTAAAAGAATCAAACCACATCTAAAAATAGCTAGATGAATTATTTATTACTAAACAGGAGCAAAAAGCAAGGAATAAAAATAAAGTTTGGTTGCCTCCCAACAAGCGCTATCGTTTGACGCCCCTAGCTAGGCATGATGATTTCAATGATGCTCTCATAAAAGATAAGAATTGTAACATAAAGAGAGCATCATGAAGAATATGACTAGCACATTTAAATCTAACCCACTTCCTATGCATAGGGATTTTGTGAGCAAATAACTTATGGGAACAATAATAACCTAGCATAGGAGGGAAAAACAAGCATAACATCAAAACTTTAAGGACATAGAGAGGAAACTTGATATTATTGCAATTCCTACAAGCATAAGTTCCTCCCTCATAATAATTTTCAGTAGCATCATGAATGAATTCAACAATATAACCAGCACCTGAAGCGTTCTTTTCATGATCTACAAGCATAGAAATTTTATTACTCTCCACACAAGCAAAATTCTTCTCATGAATAATAGTGGGAGCAAACTCAACAAAATAATTATCATGTGAGGCATAATCCAATTGAAAACTAAAATCATGATGACAAGTTTCATGGATATCATTATTCTTTATAGCATACAAGTCATCACAATAATCATCATAGATAGCAACTTTGTTCTCATAATCAATTGGAACCTCTTCCGAAATAGTGGATTCATCACAAAATAAAGTCATGACCTCTCCAAATCCATTTTCATCAATATAATCATCATAAATGGGAGGCATGCTCTCATCATAATAAATTTGCTCATCAAAACTTGGGGGACAAAAAATATCATCTTCATCAAACATAGCTTCCCCAAGCTTGTGGCTTTTCATATCATTAGCATCAATTCATACTAACAACATTGCAATCATGCTCATCATTCAAAGATTTAGTGCCAAACATTTTAATGCATTCTTATCCTAGCACTTGAACACAATTATTGGAATCCTTATTTTCAAGATAGATATTAAAAATATGAAGCATATGAGGCAAACTCAATTCCATTTTTTATAGTTTTCTTTTATAAACTAAACTAGTGATAAAACAATAAACTAAAAGACTCGACTGGAAGATCTAAAGATATACCTTCAAGCACTCACCTCCCCGGCAACGGCGCCAGAAAAGAGCTTGATGTCTACTACACAACCTTCTTCTTGTAAACGTTGTTGGGCCTCCAAGTGCAGAGGTTTGTAGGACAGTAGCAAATTTCTCTCAAGTGGATGACCTAAGGTTTATCAATCCGTAGGAGGCATAGGATGAACTCTTGTGTCCCCAACACACCCAATACAATGGTAAATTGTATAGGTGCACTAGTTCTGCGAAGAGATGGTGATACAAGTGGTATATGGATAGTAGATAAAGGTTTTTGTAATCTGACAATATAAAAACAGCAAGGTAACTAATGATAAAAGTGAGCGTAAATGGTATTTCAATGTGTTGAAACAAGGCCTAGGGTTCATACTTTCGCTAGTGCAAGTTCCCTCAACAATACTAACATAATTGGATCACATAACTATCCCTCAACATGCAACAAAGAGTCACTCCAAAGTCACTAATAGCGGAGAACAAACGAAGAGATTACGGTAGGGTACGAAACCACCTCAAAGTTATTCTTTCCAATCAATCCATTGGGCTATTCCTATAAGTGTCACAAATAGCCCTAGAGTTCGTACTAGAATAACACCTGAAGACACAAATCAATCAAAATGCTAATGTCACCTAGATACTCCAATGTCACCTCAAGTATCCGTGGGTATGATTATACGATATGCATCACACAATCTCAGATTCATCTATTCAACCAACACATAGAACCTCAAAGAGTGCCCCAAAGTTTCTACAAATCACGACGAAAACGTGTGCCAACCCCTATGCATAGGTTCATGGGCGGAATGTTGGAAATATGCCCTAGAGGCAATAATAAAATGGTTATTATATTTCCCTGTTCATGATAATTGTCTATTGTTCATGCTATAATTGTGTTATCCAGAAATCGTAATACATGTGTGAATACATAGACCACAACACGTCCCTAGTGAGCCTCTAGTTGACTAGCTCGTTGATCAAAAGATAGTCATGGTTTCCTGACTATGGACATTGGATGTCATTGATAATGGGATCACATCATTAGGAGAATGATGTGATGGACAAGACCCAATCCTAAGCATAGCTCAAAGATCGTGTAGTTCATTTGCTATAGCTTTTCCGAATGTCAAGTATCATTTCCTTAGACCATGAGATTGTGCAACTCCCGGATACCGTAGGAGTGCTTTGGGTGTTCCAAATGTCACAGCGTAACTGTGTGACTATAAAGGTACACTACGGGTATCTCTAAAAAGTGTCTGTTGGGTTGGCACGAATCGAGACTAGGATTTGTCACTTCGTATGATGGAGAGGTATCTCTGGGCCCACTCGGTAATGCATCATCATAATGAGCTCAATGTGACCAAGTGGTTGATCACGGGATCATGCATTACGGTACGAGTAAAGTGACTTGCCGGCAACAAGATTGAATGAGGTATTGGGATACCGATGATCGAGCCTTGGGCAAGTAACGTACCGATTGACAAAGGGAATTGTATACAGGATTGATTGAATCCTCGACATCGTGGTTCATCCGTTGAGATCATCGAGGCGCATGTGGGAGCCAACATGGGTATCCAGATCCCGTCATTGGTTATTGACCGGAGAATCATCTCGGTCATGTCTGCGTGTCTCCCGAACCCGTAGGGTCTACACACTTAAGGTTCGGTGACGCTAAGGTTATTGAGATATTAATATACGGTAACCCGAAAGTTGTTCGGAGTCTCGGGTGAGATCCCGGACGTCACGAGGAGTTACGGAATGGTCCGGAGGTGAAGATTTATATATAGTAAGTCAAGTTTCGGCCATCGGGATAGTTTTGGGGGTAATCGGTATTGTACCAGGACCACCGAAAGGGTCCTGGGGGTCCATCGGGTGGGGCCACCTATCCCGGAGGGCCCCATGGGCTGAAGTGGGAGGGAACCAGACCCTAGTGGGCTGGTGCACCCCCCATGGGCCTCCCCCTGCACCTAGGGTTGGAAACCCTAGGGGTGGGGGCGCCCCACTTGGCTTGGGGGCACTCCACCCCCTTGGCCACCGCCCCCTTTGGATATTGCATCTCCTAGGGCCGGCGCCCCCCTAGGGGTCCTATATATAGTGGGGGGAGGGAGGGCTGCCCCACCCTAGCCCCTGGCGCCTCCCTCTCCCTCCCGTGACACTTCTCCCTCTCCTTGAGCTTGGCGAAGCCCTGCCGAGATCACCGTTGCTTCCACCACCACGCCGTCGTGCTGCTGGATCTCCATCAACCTCTCCTTTCCCCTTGCTGGATCAAGTTGGAGGAGACGTCTTCCCAACCGTACGTTTGTTGAACGCGGAGGTGTCGTCCGTTCGGCGCTAGGTCATCGGTGATTTGGATCACGACGAGTACGACTCCATCAACCCCGTTCTCTTGAACGCTTCCGCTCACGATCTACAAGGGTATGTAGATGCACTCCCCTTTCCCACGTTGCTAGATAACTCCATAGATTGATCTTGGTGATGTGTAGAAAATTTTAAATTCTGCTGCGTTCCCCAACTGTGGCATCATGAGCTAGGTCTATGTGTAGTTTCTATGTACGAGTAGAACACAAAGCAGTTGTGGGCATCGATATTGTCAATTTACTTGCCGTTACTAGTCTTATCTTGATTCGGCGGCATCGTGGGATGAAGTGGCCTGGACCGACCTTACACGTACGCTTACGTGAGACTGGTTCCACCGACTGACATGCACTAGTTGCATAAGGTGGCTAGCGGGTGTCTGTCTCTCCCACTTTAGTCAGATCGGATTCGATGAAAAGGGTCCTTATGAAGGGTAAATAGAAATTGGCATATCACGTTGTGGTTTTGATGTAGGTATGAAACGTTCTTGCTAGAAACCTATAGCAGCCACGTAAAAACTTGCAACAACAATTAGAGGACGTCTAACTTGTTTTTGCAGCATGTGTCGTGTGATGTGATATGGCCAAAAGGATGTGATGAATGATATATGTGATGTATGAGATTGATCATGTTCTTGTAGTAGGAATCACGACTTGCATGTCGATGAGTATGACAACCGGCAGGAGCCATAGGAGTTGTCTTAATTTATTTATGACCTGTGTGTCAACATAAACGTCATGTAATTACTTTACTTTATTGCTAAAATGTTAGCCATATTAGTAGAAGTAATAGATGACGAGACAACTTCAAGAAGACACGATGATGGAGATCATGGTGTCATGCCGGTGACAACGATGATCATGGAGCCCCGAAGATGGAGATCAAAAGGAGCAAATGATATTGGCCATATCATGTCACTATTTGATTGCAGGTGATGTTTATCATGTTTTACATCTTATTTGCTTAGAACGACGGTAGCTTAAATAATATGATCCCTCGTAATAATTTCAAGAAAGTGCTCCCCCTAACTGTGCAACGTTGCGAAGGTTCGTTGTTTCGAAGCACCAGGTGATGATCGGGTGTGATAGATTCTAACGTTCGAATACAACGGGTGTAAGCCAGATTTACACACGCAATACACTTAGGCTGACTTGACGAGCCTAGGATGTACAGACATGGCCTCAGAACACGGAAGACCGAAAGGTCGAGCATGAGTCATATAGAAGATACGATCAACATGAAGATGTTCACCGATGTTGAGTAGTCCGTCTCACGTGATGATCGGACACAGCCTAGTTGACTCGGATCATGTTTCACTTAGATGACTAGAGGGATGTCTATCTGAGTGGGAGTTCATTGAATAATTTGATTAGATGAACTTAATTATCATGAACTTAGTCTAAAATCTTTACATCATGTCTTGTAGATCAAATGGCCCACGCTAATGTTGCCCTCAACTTCAACACGTTCCTAGAGAAAACCAAGCTGAAAGATGATGGCAGCAACTATACAGACTGGGTCCGGAACCTGAGGATCATCCTCATAGCTGCCAAGAAAGATTATGTCCTAGAAGCATCGCTAGGTGACGCACCCATCCCAGAGAACCAAGACGTTATGAACGCTTGGCAGTCACATGCTGATGATTACTCCCTCGTTCAGTGCGGCATGCTTTACAGCTTAGAACCGGGGCTCCAAAAGCGTTTTGAGCGACGCGGAGCATATGAGATGTTCGAAGAGCTGAAAATGGTTTTCCAAGATCATGCCCGGGTCGAGAGATATGAAGTCTCCGACAAGTTCTTCAGTTGTAAGATGGAGGAAAACAGTTCTGTCAGTGAGCACATACTCAAAATGTCTGGGTTGCATAACCGCTTGATTCAGCTGGGAATTAATCTCCCGGATGACGCGGTCATTGACAGAATCCTTCAGTCGCTTCCACCGATCTACAAGAGCTTTGTGATGAACTTCAATATGCAGGGGATGGAAAAGACCATTCCTGAGGTATATTCAATGCTGAAATCAGCGGAGGTGGAAATCAAAAAGGAACATCAAGTGTTGATGGTGAATAAAACCATTAAGTTCAAGAAAGGCAAGGGTAAGAAGAACTTCAAGAAGGACGGCAAGGGGGTTGCCGCGCCCGGTAAGCAAGCTGCCGGGAAGAAGTCAAAGAATGGGCCCAAGCCTGAGACTGAGTCTTTTTATTGCAAGGGAAGTGGTCACTGGAAGCGGAACTGCCCCAAATACTTAGCGGACAAGAAGGCCGGCAACACTAAAGGTATATGTGATATACATGTAATTGATGTGTACCTTACCAGTACTCGTAGTAGCTCCTGGGTATTTGATACCGGTGCGGTTGCTCACATTTGTAACTCAAAGTAGGAGCTGTGGAATAAGTGGAGACTGGCGAAGGACGAGGTGACGATGCGCGTCGGGAATGGTTCCAAGGTCGATGTGATCGCCGTCGGCACGCTGCCTCTACATTTACCTACGGGATTAGTTTTGAACCTCAATAATTGTTATTTAGTGCCAGCTTTGAGCATGAACATTGTATCAGGGTCTCGTTTAATTCAAGATGGCTACTAATTTAAATCCGAGAATAATGGTTGTTCTATTTATATGAGAGATATGTTTTATGGTCATGCTCCGCTGGTGAATGGTTTATTCTTAATGAATCTCGAGCGTAATGTTACACATATTCATAGTGTGAATACCAAAAAATGTAAGGTTGATAATGATAGTCCCACATACTTGTGGCACTGCCGCCTTGGTCACATAGGTGTCAAACGCATGAAGAAGCTCCATGCAGATGGACTTTTAGAGTCTCTTGATTAAGAATCATTTGACACGTGCGAACCATGCCTCATGGGTAAAATGACCAAGACTCCGTTCTCAGGAACAATGGAGCGAGAAACCAACTTATTGGAAATCATACATACTGATGTGTGCGGTCCAATGAGTGTTGAGGCTCGCGGTGGCTATCATTATGTTCTCACTCTCACTGATGACTTGAGTAGATATGGGTATGTCTACTTAATGAAACACAAGTCTGAGACCTTTGAAAAGTTCAAGGAATTTCTATGTGAGGTTGAGAATCAACGTGACAGAAAAATCAAGTTCTTGCGATCAGATCGTGGGGGAGAATACTTGAGTCACGAATTTGGCACGCACTTAAGGAAATGTGGAATAATTTCACAACTCACGCCGCCTGGAACACCTCAGCGTAATGGTGTGTCCGAACGTCGTAATCGCACTCTATTGGATATGGTGCGATCTATGATGTCTCTTACCGATCTACCGCTGTCATTTTGGGGCTATGGTTTAGAGACTGCCGCATTCACTTTAAACAGGGCTCCTTCGAAATCTGTTGAGACGACACCGTATGAGTTATGGTTTGGGAAGAAACCTAAGCTGTCGTTTCTAAAAGTTTGGGGATGCGATGCTTATGTCAAGAAACTTCAACCTAAAAAGCTCGAACCCAAATCGGAAAAATGCGTCTTCATAGGATACCCTAAAGAAACTATTGGGTATACCTTCTACCTCAAATCCAAAGGCAAGATCTTTGTTGCCAAGAATGGATCCTTTCTAGAGAAAGAGTTTCTCTCGAAAGAAGTAAGTGGGACGAAAGTAGAACTTGATGAAGTATTGCCTCTTGAACCGGAGAGTGGCGTAGCTCAGGAAATTGTTCCTGAGGTGCCTGCACCGACTAGAGACGAAGTAATGATGATGATCATGAAACTTCAGATCAAGTTGCTACTGAACTTCGTAGGTCCACAAGGACACGTTCCGCACCAGAGTGGTATGGCAACCCTGTCCTAGAAATCATGTTGTTAGACAATGGTGAACCTTCGAACTATGAGGAAGCGATGGCGGGCCCAGATTCCGACAAATGGCTGGAAGCCGTGAAATCCAAGATAGGATCCATGTATGAAAACAAAGTATGGACTTTGACTGACTTGCCCGATGACCGGCGAGCCATAGAAAATAAATGGATCTTTAAGAAGAAGACAGACGCGGATGGTAATGTAACCATCTATAAAGCTCGGCTTGTCGCTAAGGGTTATCGACAAGTTCAAGGGGTTGACTACGATGAGACTTTCTCACTCATAGTGAAGCTGAAGTCCGTCCGAATCATGTTAGCAATTGCCGCATTCTATGATTATGAGATATGGAAAATGGACGTCAAAACGGCATTCCTTAATGGTTTCCTTAAGGAAGAATTGTATATGACACAGCCGGAAGGTTTTGTCGATCCTAAGAATGATGTCAAGGTGTGCAAGCTCCAACGCTCGATCTATGGGCTGGTGCAAGCATCTCGGAGTTGGAACATTCGTTTTGATGAGATGATCAAAGCGTTTGGGTTTACGCAGACTTATGGAGAAGCCTGCATTTACAAGAAAGTGAGTGGGAGCTCCGTAGCATTTCTCATATTGTATGTGGATGACATACTGTTGATGGGAAATGATATAGAATTCTTGGAAAGCATAAAGGCCTACTTGAACAAGTGTTTTTCAATGAAGGATCTTGGAGAAGCTGCTTACATATTAGGCATCAAGATCTATAGAGATAGATCGAGACGCCTCATTGGTCTTTCACAGAGTACGTACCTTGACAAGATATTGAAGAAGTTCAATATGGTCCAGTCAAAGAAGGGGTTCTTGCCTGTGTTGCAAGGTACGAGATTGAGCACAGCTCAATGCCCGACCACGACAGAAGATAGAGAAAAGATGAGTGTCGTCCCCTATGCCTCGGCCATAGGGTCTATCAAGTATGCTATGCTGTGTACCAGACCTGATGTAAACCTTAACGTAAGTTTGGTAGGAAGGTACCAAAGTAATCCCGGCAAGGAACACTGGACAGCGGTCAAGAATATCCTGAAGTACCTGAAGAGGACTAAGGATATGTTTCTCGTTTATGGAGGTAACGAAGAGCTCGTCGTAAAGGGTTACGTCGATGCTAGCTTCGACACAGATCTGGATGACTCTAAGTCACAAACCGGATACGTGTATATTTTGAATGGTGGGGCAGTAAGCTGGTGCAGTTGCAAGCAAAGCGTTGTGGCGGGATCTACATCTGAAGCGGGGTACATGGCAGCCTCGGAGGCAGCACAAGAAGCAATCTGGGTGAAGGAGTTCATTACCGACCTAGGAGTCATACCCAATGCGTCGGGCCCGATGACTCTCTTCTGTGACAACACTGGAGCTATTGCCTTTGCCAAGGGGCCCAGGTTTCACAGGAAGACCAGGCATATCAAGCGTCGCTTCAATTCCATTCGTGAAAGTGTTCAAAATGGAGACATAGATATTTGTAAAGTACATACGGACCTGAATGTAGCAGATCCGTTGACTAAACCTCTCCCTAGAGCAAAACATGATCAACACCAGGACTCTATGGGTGTTCGATTCATCACAATGTAACTAGATTATTGACTCAAGTGCAAGTGGGAGACTGTTGGAAATATGCCCTAGAGGCAATAATAAAATGGTTATTATATTTCCCTGTTCATGATAATTGTCTATTGTTCATGCTATAATTGTGTTATCCGGAAATCGTAATACATGTGTGAATACATCGACCACAACACGTCCCTAGTGAGCCTCTAGTTGACTAGCTCTTTGATCAAAAGATAGTCATGGTTTCCTGACTATGGACATTGAATGTCATTGATAACGGGATCACATCATTAGGAGAATGATGTGATGGACAAGACCCAATCCTAAGCATAGCTCAAAGTTCGCGTAGTTCGTTTGCTATAGCTTTTCCGAATGTCAAGTATCATTTCCTTAGACCATGAGATTGTGCAACTCCCGGATAGCGTAGGAGTGCTTTGGGTGTGCCAAACGTCACAACGTAACTGGGTGACTATAAAGGTACACTACGGGTATTTCCGAAAGTGTCTGTTGGGTTGGCACGAATCGAGACTGGGATTTGTCACTCAGTATGACGGAGAGGTATCTCTGGGCCCACTCGGTAATGCATCATCATAATGAGCTCAATGTGACCAAGTGGTTGATCACGGGATCATGCATTACGGTAGGAGTAAAGTGACTTGCCGACAACGAGATTGAACGAGGTATGGGGATGCCGACGATCGAGTCTCGGGCAATTAACGTACCGATTGACAAAGGGAATTGTATACGGGATTGATTGAATCCTCGACATCGTGGTTCATCCGATGAGATCATCGAGGCGCATGTGGGAGCCAACATGGGTATCCAGATCCCGTCGTTCGTTATTGACCGGAGAGTCATCTCGGTCATGTCTGCGTGTCTCCCGAACCCGTAGGGTCTACACACTTAAGGTTCGATGACGCTAGGGTTATTAAGATATTAATATACGGTAACCCGAAAGTTGTTCGGAGTCCCGGATGAGATCCCGGACGTCACGAGGAGTTACGGAATGGTCCGGAGGTGAAGATTTATATATAGTAAGTCAAGTTTCGGCCATCGGGATAGTTTCGGGGGTAATCGGTATTGTACCAGGACCACCGAAAGGGTCCTGGGGGTCCACCGGGTGGGGCCACCTATCCCGGAGGGCCCAATGGGCTGAAGTGGGAGGGGAACCAGCCCCTAGTGGGCTGGTGCACCCCCCCATGGGCCTCCCCCTGCACCTAGGGTTGGAAACCCTAGGGGTGGGGGGCGCCCCACTTGGCTTGGGGGGCACTCCACCCCCTTGGCTACCGCCCCCTTTGGAGATTGCATCTCCTAGGGCCGGCGCCCCCCCCTAGGGGTCCTATATATAGTGGGGGGGGGCTGCCGCACCCTAGCCCCTGGCGCCTCCCTCTCCCTCATGTGACACTTCTCCCTCTCCCTGAGCTTGGCGAAGCCCTGCCGAGATCACCGTTGCTTCCACCACCACGCCATCGTGCTGCTGGATCTCCATCAACCTCTCTTTTCCCCTTGTTGTATCAAGTTGTAGGAGACGTCTTCCCAACCGTACATGTGTTGAACGCAGAGGTGTCGTCCGTTCGACGCTAGGTCATTGGTGATTTGGATCACGACGAGTACGACTCCATCAACCCCGTTCTCTTGAACGCTTCCGCTCGCGATCTACAAGGGTATGTAGATGCACTCCCCTTTCCCTCGTTGCTTGATAACTCCATAGATTTATCTTGGTGATGCGTAGAAAATTTTAAATTCTGCTGCGTTCCCCAAAACATACATTGTCAAGTGAATCACGTGGTATCCCATTGTCACCACAGATACGCACGACAAGACATACATCAAGTGTTCTCAAATCTTTAAAGACTCAATCCGATAAGATAACTTCAAAGGGAAAACTCAATCCATTACAATAGAGTAGAGGGGGAGGAGAAACATAAGATCCAACTATAATAGCAAAGCTCGCAATACATCAAGATCGTACCACCTCCAGAACACGAGAGAGAGAGAGAGATCAAACACACACTACACCACAACACTGATGTAAGGACAAATAAACTGCCGGGAAAAGGCTCTTTAAAGGGCAAATAAACTGCCGGACAGTGGTTCTCCCGACAGATAGAACCGCCACGAGAACGGCTGCCGGGGATTACTTGTCCCGGCAGATAAACTTCTCCCGGCAGTTTTTCTGCCCTGGCCCATGCATTTGCCGGCAGTCTATTTTCTCCCGGCAGATTGGTCGGGGCAAGGGAAACTACAATTACCGTCAGTTCAACTGCCTGCACAAGCACATTTACCCGGCAGATGTTACGCCACCAAGTTGATTTCGCTAGCAAAATTTTATAGGCATTCGTATTATGTAATATCCATCCACTATATATGTCTAGACAACCAGGACATATCATACAATTTATACATGTAATTCAATCAAAGTAACATACAGGCTTCATCGAAATCTTAAGCTTCATTCCATAAACAAAACGACCATATATAAGGAGGTTGTTCACAAAAGGAGTACATATATGTTTGCCACAACCAAAATAAAGTACCGCCACAAGAGGAGATCATATGTTTCTAAATGTGTGCCACGCAACCAAAATGAGCTTAACAAGCACCAAAATGGGCAGAGCAAATCTCTAGGTTCAACAAACAAGACATACAACATTATCACTCCATCTTAGTTGTAGATATTCCAAATCTCAAGCAGCTTGAAGAACTTCCAAACCTTAGTGAACTTGTACCTTTGGGAAACCTGCAACAAATCAGAAGATGTTACATACAACAGTTGCATTCAGCACTTAAGGAAGAAGTTACAACAATCTCTACCATTTTTATTATCTTAACAAGTAACAAGCTTATCTTCTCATCAAAATTGTACAAAGTCTGTACAAATATTAACAGGAATATGTTACAACAATCATATACAGCAGCCGCATGGCCACATACAACAGCCGAATATGTTCTGAAACATAGAGCAACTAGTAACATCTCTAGAGTAACCTCTACTTTAGTAGAGAACATGTCCATTTTTATCATACTGATAGTAGCAAGTTTATCTTACTTCTCATCCAAATAGTGTGCAAAGTACAAATATTAACAGTAAATAGTACGTGTACCTATCTTGTACAGCAGAAAGTGGTATAATCATGTTCCATGCACAAAGTTACTGTACTAGCCAGCAAAAAAAGGAAAACTAATTTGAATCGTTATCAGCTTGAGGATTGTCACTGCAAGATGGCAAGAATTTTGAGAAAACAGTTTGACAGACATGCAAATATCTTAAGAATAATAATATAAAACTTCACAATATGACGGAGGTGTTACCATCGAAAAAACTTGAATGCAAGTACGTTATCATCAAATGACACTCCTAATAAGGCAGAGACACTAAATATGTCCATAATCAGCTTTAATTTAAGAAATTGAATCATATTAACAAATCTAAGTTTTCAAAAGTGCAGAAGCAGAGGAGCAGTTATATATTAAGTTCTAGGCCAACAATAGCAATGAATAAGCATGTGGTTCCAAGCTCTGATTCCTTGCTAGAAGTAATACATAAACATCATATGGGAAACTTCTTTGTTACTCAAGCAAATTTCTTTCTCAAGATATACATTGGAGTCTACAACATGCAGAGACAGATAATGCCTGCCAGACATCAATCTCAAAAGAACATCTTCCAAGAAGGAACTTACATTACACCTTGTGTCAGAGTTATTCGATATAGCTATAAGTTTGGTGTTATTATCGCCAAAGCATTATAATCCACCGCCATCTGCAAAAATAAAACAATGACAAGTAGCTTGAATTATATTCCTTGGTAGAATATATCAATAAGTACATATTATTACATGCTTGTGTAGCAATGACAATTTATTAAGTGGTTGTTGTAGCGTTCTCTTTTATCAGATTCAACTAGAGTGTAATAGAAGAAATGCATCACTTATTTCAAAACCATTGAGTGATTATATATACTAACAATATAAGGTGTACTACTCGAAGCAGGATACAGGTTAACTACAATGTCAATATATATCAACAGTGAGAGGCTTTTGAGAAGAGCCTAGATTTAGTTATGTTTAAATTCTGGGACAAGATTGTTTGTAACAATTTCTAGGCAGAACCACCATAAGCCCTAGAGCTCCAGCCCTTTCGCAAAGCCTCTATCACTCCATAGTAAATCCATCAGCGAAGAAATGTGAGTGCTAAGCAGCAATGACGGAAAAAAGTCGGAATTAGTGCTGATTTCTAACACTATCTGCATGTAACAAGTACTGCTACACTACCCAGGTGGCCAAATTCAGAGCAACAAAGGTCAATGGGAAAAACCAAGAGCATGCACTTTACTGAAATAGTAAGGAGTTTTAACCCACATTGGAACAAATATAACTGAAATCCTAATAGAGTCAGAATAAATCCTAAACCCGAAGAATTAACAACCCAATCCACTGTCACTGCTTGCATAGCCATTGTATCCAAACAGGCCCTACATTCAGTGCTACCACTTCTGTATGGTTCTGAGCTTAAAAGTAAGTTCTAGCTAGAGGAATGTAATCAACCAATAGAAAAATTAAGGCATGGGAAATAAGAAAACATAATTGAAACAAATGATGAAAATTTCCAATTCTCAAGATTTTGTTAGGAGAAGAACTTTGCATAAGTTTGAAGATTCTAAACTATTCATATTTGGGCGGTGATCTTGCTCGCAATATTTATCCTTGACCGATGGATCAGAAATGAAAGCGAAAGTCAGTAACATGCCCTTCTTTTTTTAAACGAAGCATGGCCTACATTTTAAGAATCTTTCGTATGACCTCGTATACCTGAGCCTTTTCTTGTTTTGTTTTCTAAACTGACTCTTAGACCTGAAATAGGAAATGACTCTTACACCTGAAATAGGACCATATACTTTTGCTATTACAACTGATAGGTACAAACTCAACTATATGGCTTCACAAGTTGGAGCGACAAACCTTCACAAAATGTATGCATAACTGAACTAATGCTCAAGGCATAAACCATGTGTGTTGTGGTGTATATTGGTTAATTAAAGGTAAAAGTTCCACTAGGCTATCAGAATACTAGAGAAGATTATAAAATAAAATCACTTGAGAATTCTTTTACAAAATGGTTACTTTGCTACAAAAGATTTATTTGGTGCATTGTGACCGTGAGTGTCCTTGTTAAGGAGAGAAAAGACATACATGGAAACAAACAAGTGATAGCATCTTGATCCATACATACAGGTGATGAGCTCGATGATGATAGAGGCGTTGTGGTGCTCACTGGTAGCGAGTGTAGAGGAACAGGTGGTGCAGCGCGTGGTTGAACAATTAGTGGTTGAGCTCGACAGGGCCGACGTGGAGCAGCTCTACCAGCAGCGCGCCATCTGTCTTCCACAGCAGCAGGTGCTGCACGGCTGCACCCCGAGAAGGTGCAGGCCCGACGAAGAAGAGGGACGCTCGATAACGATACAGCTCGCGGTTGACCCTGCTTGAACGCGATGCCACGAAGAAGAGCACCATGTGGCGTTGGGAGTGAGGAAGAGGGAGTCCTTGGAGAGGCCGTCGGGGACGAACTCCTCAGGAGACAGGCAGCTACTCTCCCGGTCTCACCCTGTCAGCGGATCTGGGCGAGGCGGATAAGATGACGATGGGGGAAGTGTTTATGTGGAGGTGAACAACCGGGGCGGCGTTGATGAGGACCGGGCTAGATCCGGCAGCATCGACCACCGGTGCGGCCAGACCGACAGATCCAGCAATGACCAGGCCGGGCCGCTTCCATGGAAATGGCAGCTCAGCGGAGGAAGAGAGGTAGGGCGGCGGCGCACAGGGAAGGGGAGAACGGGCCGGCCAGAAGTAGAGTTAGGAAGGGGCGGCGGTGGAGTGGGGGGCGGCGGCGGCGGGTCTGTGATTTGGGGAAGGGACGGGAGTGGCTGGGTCGATACAGAGGGATTTGGGGAAGAGAGGGTTTTTTTAAGCAAAGGGGAAGAGAGGTTGGGCTAAGCGGCTATATTTCTTCGGCCGTGAAACTTTTGGGTGTCTCCCGTGCTAGGCCCGATACTATTTCAGTTTGGCGCCAAATAAAGGGGCCCGGCAGAAAATGGGCCGTGGTTGTGTTGTCCCGGCAGAATATGCGCATGCAAGGCGTACCGGCTGTCTAAATGCCCCTGCGGCTCAAGTTCTACCGGCAGTTTGCATGCCCTAAAGTATATGTACCGGCAGTAACAAATGTCCCGGCAGATAGTTTTTCCTTATTCAGCAACTTCTCCCGCCAGTTAACTGCCCCTAATTAAGTGTTGTGGTGTAGTGACATAGCTACTGGTACATACCCTCAGCCCCGAGGAAGAACCACTCCCTCCTCGTCATGGAAAGCACCGGGATGATGAAGATGGCCACCGGAGAAGGATCGCCCCCTCCGGCAGGGTGCCGGAACGGGTCTAGATTGGCTTTCGGTGGCTGCGCAGGCTTATGGCGGCGGAACTCCCGATCTATTATGCTTCCGGATGTTTTTAGGGTATATGGAGATATATAGGTGGAAGAAGTACGTCAGGGGGGCCACGAGGGGCCTACAAGGGTGGAGGGCGCCCCCCTACCTTGTGGCTCCCTTGTTTCTTTCCTGACGTGCACTCCAAGTCCATCAGGTTGCTTTCCTTCTAAAAATAAGTTCCGTGAAGTTTCAGGTCAATTGGACTCCGTTTGATTTTCCTTTTCTGCGATACTCTAAAACAAGGAAAAAACAGAAACTGGCACTGGGCTCTGGGTTAATAGGTTAGTCCCAAAAATAATATAAAAGTGGATAATAAAGCCCATAGACATCCAAAACACATAATATAATAGCATGGAACAATAAAAAATTATTGATACGTTGGAGACGTATCAGCTAGTCTCTCTAATACCGCGCACCTTTCGCCGGTATCATACACCCACCATTTACCTTCCTCAAAACAACCACCATACCTACCTATTATGGCATTTCCATAGTCATTCCGAGATATATTGCCATGCAACTTTCCACCGTTCCGTTTATTATGACACACTCCATCATTGTCATATTACTTAGCATGATCATGTAGTTGACATCGTATTTGTGGCAAAGCCACCATTCATAATTCTTTCATACATGTCACTCTTGATTCATTGCATATCCCATTACACCGCCGGAGGCATTCATACAGAGTCATATTTGTTCTAAGTATCGAGTTGTAATTGTTGATTTGTAAGAAAATAAAAGTGTGATGATCATCATTATTAGAGCATTGTCCCAGTGAGGAAAGGATGATGGAGACTATGATTCCCCCACATGTCGGGATGAGACTCCGAACGAAAAAAAAGAAAAGAGGCCATAAAAAAGGCTCAAATAAAAAAATGAGAGAAAAAGAGAGAAGGGATAATGTTACTATCCTTTTACCACACTAGTGCTTCAAAGTAGCACCATGATATTCATGATAGAGAGTCTCCTATGTTATCACTTTCATATACTAGTGGGAATTTTTCATTATAGAACTTGGCTTGTATATTCCAATGATGGGCTTCCTCAAAATGCCCTAGGTCTTCATGAGAAAGCAAGTTGGATGCACACCCACTTAGTTTCTTTTGTTGAGCTTTCATATACTTATAGCTCTAGTGCATCCGTTGCATGGCAATCCCTACTCACTCACATTGATATCTATTGATGGGCATCTCCATAGCACGTTGGTACGCCTAGTTGATGTGAGACTATCTTCTCCCTTTTTGTCTTCTCCACAACCACCATTATATTCCACTTATAGTGCTATATCCATGGCTCACGCTCATGTATTGCGTGAAGATTGAAAAAATTTGAGAACACCAAAAGTATGAAACAATCGCTTGGCTTGTCATTGGGGTTGTGCATGATTTAAATATTTTGTGTGGTGAAGATAGAGCATAGCCAGACTATATGATTTTGTAGGGATAACTTTCTTTGGCCATGTTATTTTGAGAAGACATGATTGCTTTATTAGTATGCTTGAAGTATTATTATTTTTTATGTCAATATTAAACTTTTATCTTGAATCTTTCGGATCTGAATATTCATACCACAATTAAGAAGAATTACATTAAAATTATGCCAAGTAGCACTCCGCATCAAAAATTCTGTTTTTATCATTTACCTACTCGAGGACGAGCAGGAATTAAGCTTGGGGATGCTTGATATGTCTCCAACGTATCTATAATTTTTGATTGCTCCATGTTATATTATCTATTGTTTGGACATTATTGGGCTTTATTATCCACCTTTATATTATTTTTAGGACTAACCTATTAACTGGAGGTCCAGCCTAGAATTGCTGTTTTTGCCTGTTTTAGGGTTTCGAAGAAAAGGAATATCAAACGGAGTCCAAACGGAATGAAACCTTTGGGAACGTGATTTTCTCAACGAACAAGACCCGGGAGACTTGGACCCTACGTCAAGACACAAAAGAGGAGGCCACGAGGTAGGGGGCGCGCCTACCCCCCACGCGCGCCCTCCACCCTCGTGGGCCCCCTGTTGTTCCACCGACGTACTCCTTCTGCCTATATATATACCTACATACCCCCAAATGATCAGATACAGAGCCAAAACCCTAATTCCACCGCCGCAACTTTCTGTATCCACGAGATCCCATCTTGGGGCCTGTTCCGGAGCTCCGTCGGAGGGGGCATCGATCACGGAGGGCTTATACATCATCACCATAGCCCCTCCGATGAGGTGTGAGTAGTTTACCTCGGACCTACGGGTCCATAGTTATTAGCTAGATGGCTTCTTTTTGGATCTCAATACAATGTTCTCCCTCTCTCTTGTGGAGAACTATTCGATGTAATCTTCTTTTTGCGGTGTGTTTGTTGAGATCGATGAATTATGGGTTTATGATCAAGTCTATCTATGAATAATATTTGAATCCTCTCTGATTTCTTTTATGTATGATTGGTTATCTTTGCAAGTCTCTTCGAATTATCAGTTTGGTTTGGCCTAGTAGATTGATCTTTCTTGCAATGAGAGAAGTGCTTAGCTCTAGGATCAATCTTGTGGTGTCCTTTCCAAGTGACAGTAGGGGCAGCAAGGCACGTATTGTATTGTTGCCATCGAGGATAACAAGATGGGGTTTTCATCATATTGCATGAGTTTATCCCTCTACATCAATCATCTTGCTTAAGGCGTTACTCTGTTTTCCTTAACTTAATACTCTAGATGCATGCTGGATAGTGGTCGATGAGTGGAGTAATAGTAGTAGATGCAGGCAGGAGTCGGTCTACTTGTCTCGGACGTGATGCCTATATACATGATCATACCTAGATATTCTCATAACCATGCTCAATTCTGTCAATTGCTCAACAGTAATTCGTTCACCCACCGTAGAATACCTATGCTCTTGAGAGAAGCCACTAGTAAAACCTATGGCCCCCGGGTCTATCTTCATCATATTAATCTTCCAATACTTAGTTATTTCCTTTGCTTTCTACTTTGCTTTTATTTTACCTTGCATCTTTATCATAAAAATACCAAAAATATTATCTTATCATATCTATCAGATCTCACTCTCGTAAGTGGCCGTGTCGGGATTGACAACCCCTTATCGCGTTGGTTGCGAGGATTTATTTGTTTTGTGCAGGTACGAGGGACGGGCGCGTAGCCTCCTACTGGATTGATACCTTGGTTCTCAAAAACTGAGGGAAATACCTACGCTACTTCGCTGCATCATCCCTTCCTCTTCGGAGAAAACCAATGCAGTGCTCAAGAGGTAGCAATCGTACCTGGCCGTGGAGTCAACAATCTGGTCAATGCACGACAACGGGAAGGGGTCCTTAGGACAAGCCTTATTGATATCTGTGTAATCAATACGCAACCTCCACTTCTCGTTCGCCTTGCGCACCACCACCGGATTGGCCGACCATGTTGGATGGAGCACTACTCTCACGAAGCCTGCCGCTTCCAACTTCTTGAACTCCTCTGTGATGAATTCCTGCTGTTCCAAAGCTTGCTTCCTGACCTTTTTTCCTGACGGGTCGCTTATGGGGATAGACAGTGAGATGGTGCTCAATCACTTCCCTGGGAACGTTGGGTATGTCGGATGCTAGCCATGCAAACACATCGACATTCGGCCACAGGAAAGTGACGAGCGTGCTTTCATATTTGCTGTCGAGGGTGGAGCTTATGGTGAAAGCCCCTCCCATGCCATCCTCCTTGACGGACACCCTCTTGGTCTCTGGTGGTGCAGCTCTGGATTTCTTGCTCTTGCCGGTGGAGTTCTTTGGCACGTCCTTGATGTAGCACAACACTCTGAAGAGGTGCGCTTGCCGAAGTGGGTGCGAGAGGTCTTGCCGGTCTTCTTCTTCCCTCCCGGGGCTTCAGTGGTAGGAGCAAGTGCCTTGGCGGCAGCTGCTGCAACTGGTTCTTGGTAGAGTTGGTCAGCGTAGATCAATGCGTCCTTCTTGTCAGAGGGGACAGTGATGATGGTCATCGGCCCAGGCATCTTCAGCATGTTGTAGGCGTAGTGCGCCGCCGCCATGAACTTGGCTAGTGCCGGGCGGCCAAGGATCCCGTTGTAGGGGAAGGGGATCTCGGTTACATCAAAGACAATCCTCTCCGTCCTATAGTTCAACTTGCCTCCAAACGTCACAGACAATGTGACCTTCTCCTTCGGTTGGCTCCTTCCTGGGTTGACCCCTTGAAACATGCCAGTTTCCTCGAGGTCTCCATTAGGAATTTGCAGCCTTTTTATCACAACAGGTGAGATCAAGTTCAGACCGGCCCCACTGTCAACCAGCATCTTGTTCACCTTGAGGTTGCGTATTGTCGGTGAGACCAACAACGGAAAACACCCGCCTGTAGTTGTGCGGTCAGGGAGGTCCTCGGCGTCAAAGATGAGGGGCCTGCTGGACCACTTCAGTGGCTTCTGAGCATCGAACGAGGGCTCCGCTACTGTGATCTCACACGCCCACTATTTGAGCTGGAGGTGAGAAGTATGCAGCGAGGTGCCACCATTGACGCACATGGCCTCCGAAGCCTTCTGGAACTCATGCTCGCCGGACTCGTCGTCCTCGTCATGATCATCGTCTTCCTGCTTATTGTCGTAGCCCCAAGCGGGCCTCTCTTGCTGGTTATCCTTGCCGCGGCGACCTCCTTGGCCACCACACTTCTTGCCGAATCCTTCAGCACCATCTTGGCCCTTCTCCTTGTCCCTCATCTCATACTGGGATTTTTGATTTTCAGCAACTAGCTCGACTTGTCGGTAGTTCTAGAGGTCGTGGCCTTTGGTGCGGTGGATCTTGCAGGACTGCTTGTCAGAGCCCCCTGGCTTGTCGGCAGCCGCCAAAGCCCGGCAATCATCGCACCCGGCAATCTCCTTGCTGGGGTCGTCTGCCTTAGCCTTCTTGGCGGTGCCGGTGTCGTCGGATCCCTCGACGGCAAGCACGGTCTTGCCGTTGCGCTTCCTGTTGCGACGCTGACCCTTCTTCGTCGGGGCGGCAGTGTCTTTGTCGGTAGTGCCGGTTTCCGCGCCGACGTGTTCGCCGGGGTACCCTCCCCTCTTCTGCCCAAGCGCATCTATCGACCAGAACGTAAAGTTCCGCCACATCCTTGACCTTGTTCATTGCCAGCTCTTCACGCATTTCGTGGTTGCGCACATTCTGATGGAATGCGCTGATCACGGCGGCAGGGTGAACATCTGGGATGTTGTATTGCACTCGGCTGAACCTCTGTATGTACTTGCGCAGGTTTTCACCTTCCTTCTGGGGAATGCTATGCAAATAACTCGCCTGGCCATGAGCTTGGTGGCCTCCAGTGAAGGCACCAATGAACTCATGACAAAGGTCCAACCAAGAAGTGGAATCTGCCGGCAGGTGCATCAACCAAGACATGATATTGGGTTTCAGGGCTAACAGGAAGTAATTGGCAAGCACCTTATTGTTGCAAGCCCCAGTGGCTTGCATCACGATGGTGTAGATGTCGAGGAACTCCGACGAGTGATTCTTGCCATTGTACTTCTCGCCAACATCTGGCTTGAACGTGCGGTGGGACGGCCACTGGAACTGCCGCAGCTTAGGCGGGGCAACCCACCTCGTAAGGTAGGCCACCGGAGCCTCCTGGCGCTGGGCGGTCCATGGCGGGCCCTGCCCTCCTATCTGACTGGTGGCATGTATCGCGCCGACACTCAATGGTGGTTCGAGCGTCTTCATGGGCTCGCTCCCAAAAAACCTGGCGTTGGTCGCGGTGGGTCCGTGGGTCGGACGACGCTATGGAAATGTTATCACAAGCGTCATCACGACCGACTGACATCCGCGGTGGCTGGCGTAGAGGAGGAGAGTGCACCACGGTCGCGGCGCCTTCGGCCCCTCCACCGCTAGCGTGCAGTGGTTCGATGGAGCGCCGGCCTAAGGGCTCCGCCGGCCGTGGCTTGTCTTTGTTGGCGACACCGACAATGCTCCGGATAGTGGCTCTCCACTCGTCGAGCTTCTCCGCAGCAGGAGGGAAGTCGAGGAGTAGTTGTGCGCGCGCCAAAGCTTCTGCTGGCATGGGTGGCGGCGAAAGCTGCGTGGACCGTGGAGCACTTCGACTTTTAACCATGTTAGAAGGAGCTCTATCACGGCCCGATGGTTGTGTGCCATTTTTGCTAGCACTTTGGAGGGCATGCTGGCCTCCTTCGTCCCGCAAACGACGCACATGACTCTTCCCATGGCGGTGTCCAGGGTCACCGGCGTGGTGACACTGCTCGTCGCGCACAACCTGGGAAGAGCGTGCTGTGGGCGCCGGGGTGGGAGTCTTGGAGGTCGTGGCGCCACCCGTGGGTGGTACGGCGACGCCCCCGGAGGGTCACACTTCGCCTACGGGGGGCCCAGCTCGGTCTTTGGATTCCGCGGCGTGCAGCCTGTCGCCTTGCGCACGAACGTCGCCGCTCGCCAGGCTCTGACTGCCAGAGCGATGTTGGTGCTCGCGGGCCACGCCTCGGGTCCTATCCACAACTGGCCCGCTATTCGCTCGCACCGGTACGGGCCATCCGGCTCCCGACGAACCGACCGCTATGGCCGCCTTCTATTCGAAGCCATGACGATGAAGAACCGCTAGGCTGACTGCCAGACCAGATTTTCACAACTGAGCCCCCTACCCCGCGTGCCAAAGATGTCGGTGGAAATGACACCTATGGGGTCACTGGGATCCCTTCCATGGTTGGCGAGCGCGAGGTTGTGCAAAGAGCGGGTCTGGCAGGAAGCACACAGATCGTTTACCCAGGTTCGGGCCACGAAGATGCGTAATACCCTAGTCCTGTTTTGGTGGATGTATTTGAGAGTGTTCTTGTGTTCTTGAGCTAGCTACGGGGTGCAACTTTGCCCAAAAGATCCGAATCCCTCTCCTGGTCGCCTCAGGCCTCCTTTCATAGGAAAAAGGGGTTGCCACAGTGGCACATAGGAGGTGGAAAGGTCTACAGTCGATGAGCCTGTCCTCTAGGACCGTCGGACAAACGTATTTAATGCGCTGCCAATATGCCCCTTGCTTTATCGGGGACGCCAGGGAAGCATGTCCTAGCCGTCACCGCCTCTCCTGGCCTCGACATGCGTCCGGGCTGATGAGGAATCGCGGTGCCACGTTGGCTGGCTACTGGGCTGGCGCGGTGGTGTAGCCTTGATGAAGGGTCGCACGCCGCCACGCAGGTGCTTGCTGAGTCGGTGTAGAGGCCGCCTGTCGCCACGCAGGTGCCTACCCAGCTGGTTGAGCTAGCAGCTGCTTGGGGACGGTGGTGGAGTCTTTCCTAGCGTGGTCCTGGCAGTGGCCCTGCTAATGCCCTCGGCAAGGGTCTTGCTGGGGGCCCGGCAAGGGTATTGCCGTGGCGTTGCAATCATCCCCGGCAAGGGTCTTGCCGGGGGTCTTGTGGATTTCCTCGGCTAGGATCCCGCTGAGGGTCGCCGTCTTCTGGTCCTCATCTGATCTCACATGTTTTATGATCTTGACGAAGATTTGCATGCCACCACAGAGGCGCCTCCCGAGCCTTGTTTCCAATGTAGTTGGTTGGGTTGGAGCATGTGGGCTCAATGCATGGTGGCTTGCTCCACTGGCATCGGGCATGTTGCCCTGACAAGGCTCTTGCCGGGGCTGCGGAGGCTGCCTCGGCAAGGATTTTGCGGAGGGAGTCCACCTCGCCCTCGGTGTTTTTGGTCTTGGCGTTGCCTTGTTTGTCTCGTGCTTCGGTTTCCCTCCTCTGACCTGCTAAGTGTGGCCGTGGCATGCGGCTCTGAGTGCCCATGCACAAGTAAAGGGGTCAAATGGAGAGACCCTACTTTTGTACACTGACACTCGGGACGGCACGTGGTGACGGGGACGGTGGCATCGGGGCAGCACGCGACAACAGGGACAAGGAGGCGGGCACGGGGATGCCAGCAATGAGGACGACGTAGGCTCAGGGAGGCGACGACGCGGTCCGGAGGGCTCAGCGGCGACGAGGACGAGGAGCAGCCTGGCGGCGTCATCGGAGGAGAGGACGAGGAGATCGATCATACTGAAACAAAATTTTCACAAGTGCTGGCTTATATAGACATAGCATTGGTCCCAGTTTGTGGCACCAATCGGGACCAAAGATCCCCTTTAGACCCAGTTGGTGCCACCAACCGGGACCAAAGGCCTCTTTTCAGCAGCCCAAAAGGCGGGAAGCAGAGGTCTTTGGTCCCGGTTTGTGGCACCAACCGGGACTAAAGGGTGGCATTAGTCCCGGTTGGTGCCACGAACCGGTACCAATGCACCCCTTTAGTCCCGGTTGGTGCCACCAACCAGGACCGAAGGCCTTGTGCAGCCCCGCGTCAAAACTTTTGTCCCACCTCGCTAGCTGAGAGAACACGAGAGTGGTTTGTAAGCGCTGCTACGCCCACCCTCTCGAGCTCCTCTCAACTGCAGGGTTTCGGGCCTAATCTGTCGCTTGTGCCTGTGGGCCTACTGGGCCTGTTGCGGGCCTGAATCCTGGCCCATGGTTGGATTTCTAGTCGTATTCAGGCCGTGCTGGCCTAGTAGGTGGCACTTTTTTTGTTTTCTTTGTTGCTTTATTTATTTTATTTTGTTTCTACATACAACAAAATACTTACTATTGTTATTTTTATTTATTTTATTTAATGTTTATTTATTTTTATTTATTCAAGTTTATTTTGTTTGTACTTATTTATTTTATTTTGTTTCTAATTATTTATTTATTTATTTTGTTTGGACTTATTTTTCTATTTTTTTGTTTCTACTTATCTATTTTATTAAAGTTTATTTTATTTTGTTTTGTTTCTAATTATATATTTTATTTTGTTTTTATTTATTTATTTCTTTTATTTCTTTTATTTCTTTTATTTTGTTTCTACTTATTTATTTTGAATTTCGCATGCTACCGAGCTTTGTGTTGCCATCTTCGCAATTGGGGTACAACCCTTTTTGTGATCCTCTAACATGCGATCGAACTTCAGCTTCTCCTTTTGACTTTCGCACTGTGTCCTTGCATCAACAATGACCCGGCGGAGATCATCATCCTCGAGCACATCATCTTGTTCCTCTTGATCTTCAGCAGCTTCCCCCGTTGCAGCATCACCGTATTTAGGGGGCACATAGTTGTCATCGTCCTCTTCTTCCTTGTCTTCCATCATAACCCCTATTTCTCCATGCTTTGTCCAAACATTATAGTGTGGCATGAAACCCTTATAAAGCAGGTGAGTGTGAAGGATTTTCCGGTCAGAGTAAGACTTCGTATTCCCACAATTAGGGCATGGACAACAGATAAAACCATTCTGCTTGTTCGCCTCAGCCACTTCGAGAAAATTATGCAGGCCCTTAATGTACTTGGAAGTGTGTCTATCACCGTACATCCATTGTCGGTTCATCTACGTGCACTATATATAACTTAGTGTGTCAAAAACCATTACAGAACATCATGAATAGATAAGCGACCAAACTAATAGAACTTCATCATCAAATTAAAACCAAAGTACATACATAGTTCTCATTGAACAACATATAGCTCTCCAGAGCATCTAGTTCAACCATACATTGAAACTATGTAAAACCTTCCAATGCAACAACAAATGTGATCATAATCACAACCAAGGTAACAATTGATCCAACGGCATAATGATACCAAGCCTCGGTATGAATGGCATATTTTCTAATCTTTGTAATCTTCAACCGCATTGCATCCATCATGATCTTGTGATCATCGACATCATCCACAACATGAAACTCCAATATCATCTTCTCCTCCTCATTTTTTTATTTTTTCCTTCAAATAATTGTTTTCTTCTTCAACTAAATTTAACCTCTCGACAATAGATTCGGTTGGAATATCCAGTTCAACTACATCCTAGATAAATAAAATCTATGTCAACTTGATGGGCATAATTGTCATAAACAATAAATGAACCAAATAGTTATAAAAGATAATATATACCACATCCGAATCATAGCCAGGACGAGGGCTGACGGGGGCGGATACCAAAACCATCGCACTATATAATAACAAGCAATAATGAAACTAAGAAAATTAGACAAGTATCTATATAAAGTAAGATTTTTTTTCTTTCAGAAGAAGATAAGAACAAGAGGCTAACCACGGTGGTGTAAGCGACGAGATCGGCGCAGGCGATCAACGGCGGTGAAGACGGGGACGGGACATGACAGACCGCTAAACCTAGATAAATCTCAGGGAAAATGGAGCTTGGAAGTCAAGCTTCGAGAGGAGAAAGCTTAACTAGTGTGGCTTGGGCATTTCATCGAACACCTCGTGTGCATAGGAGGTGAGCTAGAGCACCACAAAGCTCTCCCCTCGCCGGCTAGAAAAAACAAAGATGTGTGGAGTGCTCTGCTCGCGGCGAGGGGTATATATAGCTACCTCGTTGGTCCCGGTTCGTGGCAGGAACCAGGACTAAAGGCCCCCCTTCTGTCCTGGTTCTAGGCACAAACTGGGACCAATATGGTTGTGAGCCAGGAGCGAGGCCCATTGGTCCCAGTTCGTGGCTAGAACTGGGACAAATGGGTCCACATGAACCGGGACAAATGCCTCCCGAGGCCCGGCCGAGCCCCTGGGTGCACGAACCGGGACGTATGCCCCCCATGGGTCCTGGTTGTTGAGTGAACCGGGACTAATGGGCTGGCCAGCCTCGAACCAAAGCCCTGTTTTCTACTAGTGGTTGTATAACAATACATAATAACCTACATTAAACTCACGTTTTTGTATCCTTTTGTCATGCTGCTACCACTTGAGCACTGTGTTGGTTTTCCCCGAAGAGGAAGGGATGATGCAGCAAAGTAGCGTAAGTATTTACATCAGTTTTTGAGAACCAAGGTATCAATCGAGTAGGAGGTTACGCGCAAGTCCCTCATACCTGCACAAAACAAATAAATCCTCGCAACCAACGCAAATAGGGGTTGTCAATCCCTATGAGGCCACTTACGAGAGTGAGATCTGATAGATATGACAAAGATAATATTTTTGGTATTTTTATGATAAAGATGCAAAGTAAAATAAAGGCAAAGTAAATAGCAAAGTAGTAGAAGAACAATATGATAAAGATAGACACGGGGGCCATAGGTTTCACTAGTGGCTTCTCTCGAGAGCATAAGTATTCTACGGTGGGTGAACAAATTACTGTTGAGCAATTGACAGAATTGAGCATAGTTATGAGAATATCTAGGTATGATCATGTATATAGGCATCACGTGTGAGACGAGTAGACCGACTCCTGCCTGCACCTACTACTATTACTCCACTCATCAACCACTATCCAGCATGGATCTAGAGTATTAAGTTAAAAACAGAGTAACGCCTTAAGCAAGATGACATGATGTAGAGGGATAGACTCATGCAATATGAAGAAAACCCCATCTTGTTATCCTCGATGGCAACAATACAATACGTGCCTTGCTGCCCTTACTGTCACCGGGAAAGGACACCGTAAGATTGAACCCAAAGCTAAGCACTTCTCCCATTGCAAGAAAGATCAATCTAGTAGGCCAAACCAAACTGATAATTCGAAGAGACTTGCAAAGATAACCAATCATACATAAAAGAATTCAGAGAAGATTCAAATATTATGCATAGATAGACTAGATCATAAACCCACAATTCATTGGTCTCAACAAACACACCGCAAAAAGAAGATTACATCTAATAGATATCCACAAGAGAGGGGGAGAACATTGTATTGAGATCCAAAAAGAGAGAAGAAGCCATCCAGCTACTAACTATGGACCCGTAGGTCTGAGATAAACTTCTCACACTTCATCAGAGGGGCTATGGTGTTGATGTAGAAGCCCTCCATGATCGATGCCCCCTCCGGCGGAGCTCCGGAACAGGCTCCCAGATGGGATCTCGTGGATACAGAAAGTTACGGTGGTGGAATTAGGGTTTTGGCTCCTGTTCTGATCGTTTGGGGGTACGTGGATATATATAGGAGGAAGAAGTACGTCGGTGGAGCAAACAGGGGGCCCACGAGGGTGGGGGCGCGCCTGGTAGGGTAGGGCGCACCCCCCTACCTCATGACCTCCTGTTACGTGCCTTGGCGTAGGGTCCAAGTCTCCCGGGTCTTATCTGTTGAGAAAATCACATTCCCGAAGGTTTCATTCCGTTTGGACTCCGTTTGATATTCCTTTTCTTCGAAACCCCAAAACAGGCAAAAAACAGCAATTCTGGGCTGGGCCTCCGGTTAATAGGTTAGTCCCAAAAATAATATAAAAGTGGATAATAAAGCCCAATAATTTCTAAAACAGTAGATAATATAGCATGGAGCAATCAAAAATTATAGATACGTTGGAGACGTATCAAGCATCCCCAAGCTTAATTCCTGCTCGTCCTCGAGTAGGTAAATGATAAAAACAGAATTTTTGATGCGGAGTGCTACTTGGCATAATTTTAATGTAATTCTTCTTAATTGTGGTATGAATATTCAGATCCGAAAGATTCAAGACAAAAGTTCATATTGACATAAAAATAATAATACTTCAAGCATACTAACTAAGCAATTATGTCTTCTCAAAATAACATGGCCGAAGAAAGTTATCCCTACAAAATCATATAGTCTGGCAATGCTCTATCTTCACCACACAAAATATTTAAATCATGCACAACCCCGATGACAAGCCAAGCAATTGTTTCATACTTTTGACATTCTCAATTTTTTTTCAATTTTCACGCAATACACGAGCGTGAGCCATGGACATAGCACTATAGGTGGAATAGAATGGTGGTTGTGGAGAAGACAAAAAGGGAGAAGATAGTCTCACATCAACTAGGCATATCAACGGGCTATGGAGATGCCCATCAATAGATATCAATGTGAGTGAGTAGGGATTGCCATGCAACGGATGCACTAGAGCTATAAGTATATGAAAGCTCAAAAAGAAATTAAGTGGGTGCACATCCAACTTGCTTGCTCATGAAGACCTAGGGCAATTTGAGGAAGCCCATCATTGGAATATACAAGTCAAGTTCTATAATGAAAAATTCCCACTAGTATATGAAAGTGATAACATGAGAGACTCTCTACTATGAAGATCATTGTGCTACTTTGAAGCGCAAGTGTGGTAAAAGGATAGTAGCATTGCCCCTTCTCTCTTTTTCTCTCTTTTTTATATTTTTTATTTGGGCCTTTTCTCTTTTTTATGACCTCTTTTTTTCGTCCAGAGTCTCATCCCGACTTGTGGGGGAATCATAGTATCCATCATCCTTTCCTCACTGGGAAAATGCTCTAATAATGATGATCATCACACTTTTATTTTTCTTACAACTCAACAATTACAGCTTGATACTTAGAACAATATATGACTCTATATGAATGCCTCCAGCGGTGCACCGGGATGTGCAATGACTCAAGAATGACACATATCAAAGAATTATGAATGGTGGCTTTGCCACAAATACGATGTCAACTACATGATCATGCTAAGCAATATGACAATGATGGAGTGTGTCATAATAAATGGAATAGTGGAAAGTTGCATGGCAATATATCTCGGAATGGCTATGGAAATGCCATAATAGGTAGGTATGGTGGCTGTTTTAGGAAGGTATATGGTGGGTGTATGATACCGGCGAAAGTTTGCACCAACTCTCAATGTGAGAAAGGGCAATGCACGGTACCGTAGAGGCTAGCAATGATGGAAGGGTGAGAGTGCGTATAATCCATGGACTCAACATTAGTCATAAAGAACTCATATAATTATTGCCAAAATCTACAAGCCATCAAAAACCAAAGTATTATGCGCATACTCCTAGGGGGATAGATTAGTAGGAAAAGACCATCGCTTGTCCCCGACCGCCACTCATAAGGAGGACAATCAAATAACACCTCATGTTTCAAATTTGTTGCATAATGTTAACCATACATGCATGCTACGGGACTTGCAAACTTTAACTCAAGCACTTCTCAAATTCACAATTACTCTACTAGCATGACTTTGATATTACTACCTCCATATCTGAAAACAATTATCAATCACCCAACTTTTCTTAGTATTCAACGCACTCAAAAGAAAGTTTCACAAATCTTGAATACCAAGCAAGTATTATTAAGCAAATTACCAAGCTATTACGACTCTCAAAATAATTTAAGTGAAGCATGAGAAGATCAATCGTTTCTAAAAACAAATCCACCCACCACCGTGCCTAAAAAGATATAAGTGAAGCACTAGAGCAAAATTATATAACTCAAAAGATATAAGCGAAGCACATAGAGTATTCCTATCAAATTTAAATCATATATGGCTCTCTCAAAAGGTGTGGTACAGCAAGGTTTATTGTGGCACACTAACAAGCAAAGACACAAATAATACAAGACGCTCCAAGCAAAACACATATCATGTGGTGAACAAAAGATAGCTCCAAGTAAAGTTACCGATAGAGGTAGATGAAAGAGGGGATGCCTTCCCGGGGCATCCCCAAGCTTTGGCTTTAGGTGTCCTTGGATTATCTTGGGGGTGCCATGGGCCATCCCCAATCCTAGGCTTCTTGCCACTCCTTGTTCCATCATCCATCAAAAGACTTACCCAAAACTGAAAACTTCACAACACAAAACTCAAGTAGAAATCTCGTGAGCGTCGTTAGCGAAAGAAAACAAAATACCACTTCAAGGTACTGTAATGAACTCATTCTTTATTTATTTTGGTGTTAAACCTACTGTATTCCAAGTTGTCTATGGATTATAAACTATTTTACTAACCATAGATTCATCAAAATAAGCAAAAAACACACGAAAAACAGAATCTGTCAAAAACAGAACAGTCTGTAGTAATCTGTAACTAACGCAAACTTATGGAACTCAAAAAATCTACCAAAATTAGACGACCTAGATAATTTGTTTATTGATCAGCAGCAATTGGAATCAGTATTTTATCACGGTCTGATGATTTTTAGTAATTCGGGCACTGAACGCAATGTTTCTGGAAATTACAGCAAGATCAAATAACTATCATCCAAGAAGATCCAATAGGTCTAGCTTGGCACAAACACTAGTTAAAACACAAAACCACATCCAAACATAGGGTAGATGGGTTATTTATTCCCTAACAGAAGAAAAACACAAAAGACAAAAAATAAAATTGGGTTGCCTCCCAACAAGCGCTATCGTTTAACGCCCCAAGCTAGGCATAAAGCGAGGATAGATCTAGGTATTGCCATCTTTGGAAGGCAATCCATAAGTGGCTCTCATGATGGTTTCATATGGCAATTTTATTTTCTTTCTTGGAAAGTGTTCCATGCCCTTTTTAATGGAAATTGGAATCTAATATTCCCTTCCTTCATATCAATAATCGCACCAACCGTTCTAAGGAAAGGTCTACCAAGAATAATAGGGCAAGAAGGATTGCAATCTATATCAAGAACAATGAAATCTATGGGCACATAATTCCTATTTGCAACAATAAGAACATCGTTAATCCTTCCCATAGGTTTCTTAATAGTAGAATCCGTGAGATGTAAGTTTAAAGAGCAATCATCAAGATCACGAAAATCTAGCAAATCACACAAAGTTTTAGGGATAGTGGAGACACTAGCACCCAAATCACACAAAGCCTAAAACTCATGATCTTTAATTTTAATTTTGATAGTTGGTTCCCACTCATCATAGAGTTTTCTAGGGATAGAGACTTTCAACTCAAGTTTTTCTTCATAAGATTGCATAAAGGCATCAACAATATGTTCGGTGAAGGCTTTATTTTGACTATAAGCGTGAGGAGAATTTAGCACGGATTGCAACAAGGAAATACAATCAATCAAAGAGAAATTTTCATAGTTAAATTCCTTGAAATCCATAATAGTGGGTTTAGCAACATCTAGGGTTTTAATTTCTTCAATCCCACTTTTATCAAATTTAGCATCAAGATCA
Source organism: Triticum aestivum (assembly GCF_018294505.1). Taxonomy (NCBI): domain Eukaryota; kingdom Viridiplantae; phylum Streptophyta; class Magnoliopsida; order Poales; family Poaceae; genus Triticum; species Triticum aestivum. The sequence continues at coordinate 118,464,991 of NC_057812.1, forward strand.
ATAGATTCCGAATTCTTAGAACACCTTCTAGGTAAAGGTGGATCATATTCAGTCCCATCATTATGAAGATTCATATTGCAAAACAAAGATTTAATAGGGGACACATCAATAACTTTTAGATCTTCATCATTATTTTCATAGGAACTAGAAGAACACACTTTTATAAAGGCATCTTTCTTAGCACGCATCCTAGCGGTTCTTTCTTTGCACTCATCAATGGAAATTATCATGGCTTTGAGAGACTCATTGATATCATGCTTAGGTGGAATAGATCTAAGTTTCAAAGAATCAACATCAAGAAAAATTCTATCAACGTTCCTAGCCAAGTCATCAATCTTATGCAATTTTTCTTCAATCATAGCATTAAAATTCTTTTGCGAAGTAATAAATTCTTTAATATTATATTCAAAATCAGATGGCATCTTATTATAATTTCCATAAGAATTATTGTAGGAATTACCATAATTATTAGAGGAATTACTAGGATAAGGCCTAGGATTAAAATTTCCTCTATACGCGTTGTTACCAAAATTGTTCCTACCAACAAAATTCACATCCATAGATTCATTATTATTCTCAATCAAAGTAGACAAGGGCATATCATTAGGATCAGAAGAAACACTCTTATTAGCAAATAATTTCATAAGTTCATCCATCTTTCCACTCAAAACATTAATTTCTTCTATCGCATGCACCTTTTTACTAGTAGATCTTTCAGTGTGCCATTGAGAATAATTAACCATAATATTATCTAGGAGTTTACTAGCTTCTCCTAAAGTGATTTCCATAAAAGTGCCTCCCATGGCCGAATCTAAAAGATTTCTAGAAGCAAAGTTCAATCCGGCATAAAAATTTTGAACAATCATCCACAAATTTAAACCATGAGTAGGGCAATTACGTATCATTAGTTTCATTCTCTCCCAAGCTTGTGCAACATGTTCATGATCAAGTTGCTTAAAGTTCATAATATCGTTTCTAAGAGAGATGATCTTAGCGGGAGGAAAATACTTAGAGTTAAAAGCATCTTTGCACTTGTTCCATGAATCAGTACTATTTTTAGGCAAAGACGAAAACCAAGCTTTAGCACGATCTCTAAGCGAAAAAGGAAATAGCTTCAATTTAACAATATCATTATCCACATCTTTCTTCTTTTGCATGTCACACAAATCAACGAAGCTATTAAGATGGGTAGTGGCATCTTCACTAGGAAGGCAAGAAAACGGATCTTTCATGACAAGATTCAGCAAAGCAGTATTAATTTCACAAGATTCAGCATCGGTAAGAGGAGCAATCGGAGTGCTAATAAAATCATTGTTGTTGGTATTGGTGAAGTCACACAATTTAGTATTATCTTGAGCCATCGTGACTAGCAAGCAAACTAAGACACAAGCAAACAAAGGGGCAAACGCGCAAAAAGAGGCAAAAAGAGGCAAATAGAGAGGGAGGATAGAGAGAGAGGGCGAATAAAACGGCACGGGTGAAGTGGGGAGAGGAAAACGAGAGGCAAATGGCAAATAATGTAATGCAGGAGATAGGGATTGTGATGGGTACTTGGTATGTTGACTTTTGCGTAGACTCCCCGGCAACGGCGCCAAAAATCCTTCTTGCTACCTCTTGAGCACTGCGTTGGTTTTCCCCGTAGAGGAAGGGATGATGCAACAAAGTAGCGTAAGTATTTCCCTCGGTTTTTGAGGACCAAGGTATCAATCCAGTAGGAGGCTATGCGCCAGTCCCTCGTACATGCACAAAACAAATAAATCCTCGCAACCAACGCGATAAGGGGTTGTCAATCCCTACACGACCACTTACGAGAGTGAGATCTGATAGATACAACAAACATCAACAAAGCCTTTAGTCCCAAACAAGTTGGGGTAGGCTAGAGGTGAAAGCCATAAGATCTCGCAACCAACTCATGGCTCTGGATAGATATGATAAGATAATACTTTTGGTATTTTTATGATAAAGATGGAAGGTAAAATAAAAGCAAAGTAGAAAGAAAAGGAAATAACTAAGTATTTGAAGATTAATATGATGAAGATAGACCCGGGGGCCATAGGTTTTACTAGTGGCTTCTCTCAAGAGCATAGGTATTCTACGATGGGTGAACGAATTACTGTTGAGCAATTGACAGAATTGAGCATAGTTATGAGAATATGTATGTATGATCATGTATATAGGCATCATGTCCGAGACAAGTAGACCAACTCCTGCCTGCATCTACTACTATTACTCCACTCATCAACCGCTATCCAGCTTGCATCTAGAGTATTAAGTTAATGAAAATAGAGTAATGCCTTAAGCAAGATGACATGATGTAGAGGGATAAACTCATGCAATATGATGAAAACCCCATCTTGATGTCCTCAATGGTAACAATACAATACGTGCCTTGCTGCCCCTACTGTCACTGGGAAAGGATGCCGCAAGATTGAACCCAAAGCTAAGCACTTCTCTCATTGCAAGAAAGATCAATCTAGTAGGCCAAGACAAACTGATAATTCGAAGAGACTTGCAAAGATAACCAATCATACATAAAAATATTCAGAGAAGATTCAAATATTATTCATAGATAGACTTGATCATAAACCCACAATTCATCGGTCTCAACAAACACACCGCAAAAAGAAGATTACATCGAATAGTTCTCCACAAGAGAGGGTGAGGGAGTCCTGGATTAGGGGGTGTTCGGATAGACGAACTATACCTTCAGCTGGACTCCTGGACTATGAAGATGCAAGATTGAAGACTCCGTCCCGTGTCCGGAAGGGACTTTCCTTGGCGTGGAAGGAAAGCTTAGCGATACGGATGTTCAGATCTCCTACCATTGTAACCGACTCTATGTAACCCTAACCCTCTCTGGTGCCTATATAAACTGGGGGGTTTTAGTCCGTAGGACAACATACACATCAACAATCATACCATAGGCTAGCTTCTAGGGTTTAGCCTCTCTGATCTCCTGGTAGATCTACTCTTGTACTACCCATATCATCAATATTAATCAGTCAGGACGTAGGGTTTTACCTCCATCGAGAGGGCCCGAACCTGGGTAAAACTTCGTGTCCCTTGCCTCCTGTTACCATCCGGCCTAGACGCACAGTTCAGGACCCCCTACCCGAGATCCGCCGGTTTTGACACCGACATTGGTGCTTTCATTGAGAGTTCCTCTGTGCCGTCGCCGTCAGGCCCGATGGCTCCTATGATCATCAATGGCGATGCAGTCCAGGGTGAGACCTTCCTCCCCGGACAGATCTTCGTCTTTGGCGGCTTCACACTGCGGGCCAATTCACTTGGCCATCTAGAGCAGATCAAAAGCTACGCCCCTGGCCGTCAGGTCAGATTCGGAAATTTAAACTACACGTTTGACATCCGCAGGGACTTGATCTTCGACGGACTCGAACCACCGCTGAGCGCGCCGCACTGTCACGACGAGCATGATCTAGCTCTGCCGCCGAACAGTACCCTGGAGGCCGCACCCGCATCGGCTCCGACCCTTAGTTTGGAGCCAACCGCGCCGATCGAGGATGGGCGGTTGGACGCCACCTCGGGGGCTGTGATCCCAACGGCGGTTGAGCCGAACACCAGCCCCGTACTCTGCGAGACTCGTGACCCCATGGAGCCGGATTCTTCTCCGGACTCCGAACCCTCCGCGCCCCTGCCGATTGAATCCAATTGGGCGCCGATCATGGAGTTCACTGCCGCAGACATCTTTCAGCACTTGCCTTTTGGCGATATCCTGAAGTCACTGAAGTCTCTCTCTTTATCAGGAGAGCCCTGGCCGGACTACGGTCAGCAAGGTTGGAGTACGGACAATGAAGAAATTCGAAGCCCACCCACCACCCACTTTGTAGCCACTGTCGACGATTTAACCGACATGCTCGACTTTGGCCGGACTACGGCCAGCAAGGTTGGAGTATGGACAATGAAGAAATTCGAAGCCCACCCACCACCCACTTTGTAGCCACTGTCGATGATTTAACCGACATGCTCGACTTTGACTCCGAAGACATCGACGGTGTGAACGCCGATGAGGGAGACAATGAAGAACCAGTGCCTGTTGGGCCCTGGAACACCACCTCGTCATATGACGTATACACGGTGGATGCACCAAAAGATGACGGCGAGGAGTGGAAGGACGCACCGAAGGCCTGTTCCCTCGAAAAGCAGTCAAAACGGCGACGCAAGCTCCGCCCCAAATCCCGGCTCGACAGAAATAGCGATCACACAGACCCTGCGCTGGAGCAGGGCGAACCGCTACCGGACAACGGCAATACGGATATTCAAACCGAACAAACAAATCCTATCAGGGATAATGGTCCGGACGACATAATGCCAGACAGGCACCCGGAGCATCAGAATGGCCGCGAAAGTCTCTTTGCCACCGCAAAGAGCCTTAAAAAGCAGAAGTGAAGGCTCAAGGCCGCGCAAAACAAACTCCAATTCAGATGGAGTAAAATACTTAATACAACAGCAGTGTACGGCGACGATTGCCCCTCAAAGAGCTACCCAAAGCGGAAGCTACTACCCGAATTCGATGAGGAGGCCTCCAGCCCCCCACAACCACATATCAAAGCAACCACTTGGTCGGATAGACGACCCCTCTATCAACACAGACCGGCATACAATGCCGCTCACAATACAACACGCGACCCATGCGAGGGCTCGCACCCAAAGGACGGCGCAACAAGATCCATCTATGGACCACGCAAGCGCGCCCAAGCATACAATGCAACATAACAAGCTTCAGAACAACGCGGTACACCCAGTTATAGGGGTGCCGCACACCCCCTATGTTTCACCGATGAGGTTATGGACCATGAATTTCCAGAGGGATTCAAGCCCGTTAGCATAGAGGCATACGATGGGACAACAGACCCTGGGGTTTGGATTGAGGACTATATCCTTCATATCCATATGGCTCGAGGAGATGATCTCCACGCCATCAAATACATACCCCTCAAGCTCAAAGGGCTAGCTCTTCACTGGCTCAAAGGCCTCCCCGAAAGCTCCATTGGAAGTTGGGAAGAGCTCGAAGACGCCTTTCGGGCAAATTTTCAAGGAACTTATGTCCGACCTCCGGATGCGGACGATTTGAGTCATATAACCCAACAGCCCGGAGAGTCTGCCCGAAAGCTTTGGAACAGGTTTCTCACTAAAAAGAACAAGATTGTCGACTATCCGGACGCCGAAGCCTTGGCAGCTTTCAAGCATAGCATCCGTGACGAATGGCTCGCCAGACACCTCGGCCAAAATAAGCTGAGAACGATGGCCGCATTGACAAACCTCATGACCCGCTTTTGCGCGGGTGAGGACAGCTGGCTAGCCAGATGCAGCACCAGCGTCCCCAGTACATCTGAAGTTAGAGATGGAAACGGGAAATCATGGCGCAACAGCAATAGCAAACGCTAGAATAAAGGAGACAGCACGAAGGGCACGACAGTAAATGCCTGATTCAAAAGCTCCCGGCCAGTCCAAAAGCCGCCCACTAAAGGCACCAGGGATGAACAGTCCAGCCTCAATAGAACTCTGGACCAGGTATGTCAGATACATAGTACCCCTAGCAAGCCCGCCAATCATACCCATAGAGAATGTTGGGTCTTCAAGCAGTCCGGCAAGCTCAACGCCATACACAAGGGGGAGGATACACCAAGTGAAGACGAGGATGAGCTTCCCAAGCAAGACACTGGGGAACAAAAGAAGTTCCCACCAGAAGTCAAAACAGTAAACGTACTACACATGATCAAGGGAAAAAACAATGCGGCACCCCCAGGAAAATATACCCAAGTGCCTGTCACAGCGAAGTCCTGCACATGGTCGTCTCAACCGATCATTTTCGACCATCGTGATTACTTAACAAGTATCCGACACGCAGGATGGGTTGCCTTGGTATTAGACCCAGTAATTGGCGGATATCACTTCACACGAGTCTTGATGGACGATGGCAGCAGCCTAAACCTAATATACCAGGATACAATCCGCGGGATGGGGTTAGACCCAACACAAATTCGCCATAGCAATACTACCTTCAAAGGAGTAACGCCAGGCCCAGGGGCACGTTGTACGGGCTCCCTCCTACTACAAGTTATATTTGGCTCCCCCGATAACTTCCGTAGCGAGCATTTAACCTTCCACATCGCTCCGTTTCAAAGTGGCTATCAAGCACTGCTCGGGCGTGAAGCTTTTGCTTGCTTTAATGCAATACCACACTACGCCTCCCTCACACTCAAGATGCCCGGTCCACGCGGCATCATCTCAGTGCACGGAAATATCAAGCGATATCTGCACACTGAAGAGAGTGAGGCTGCCTTGGCAGCCACACACTAAAGGCGCCCGGACTAGCCAAAGCGCCCTATAGGTCGTCAAGACCTCAGACACAACTAATCGAGTCCGGCGCTGCTACTTATACCGAATAAATGGTCACACCCCTATTACAAGGGGCTCAACGTGCGCAGACATGTGGCCATTCCTCCTCATCTTGAATTATGCATAGTTTTTTAATTATCTTTTTGCACAACAACCTTTTTCACCTAAATTCCTCTCTTTTGTAGACGATCATCGTGCCACACCCGTCCAGGATACGGCACAACGGAGACACATGCGCAGATGTGCAGCAGGGACCCGCTCCAAGGATTCTTTTCAGATTAAGACCCTGTGTAAACCTTTTTTACTGTCTCTTGTTGATACCTATCCACCGTTGAGAAGGATCCTGACGTCTTGCCATGTGGCCACGCCAGACCAATGCACGTACCTGGACATAAGGGGCTTCTTACAAAGGCCATTATTTAGGCTCGGTTTATACCACAAAGACCGAATACCTTAGGGAGTGTTCGGCGTTGCGAGTTTCGCCCTATATGCATCAGCTCCGAATCATTGTCTTTGGTCAAATGTTGGGTTTGCCCGGCTCCTGTGTTTTGGTGCCTTACGTTCCGCTTTACCGGCTAAGGTAGCACCAGGAGAACTACTGCGATTGTGCCCTGGTTCATCCGGATGAGCACCTCAGTAGAGAAAGTTGAAAACTGACTGTCATGATCTAGCGCGAGACCGGTCAACCACTCGATGACCCATGGGAATGTTAGAATTCCTCCGCCTTAACGAAGATCCGCTTTCCGGCTAGGCTTATATGCACCCCGGGATTGGGAGAGTGAGCCACCAGGGGCTATCTAGTAGCCCCACTATCAAACTCCTATGGCTAAGTGAAAGTGTTAAAGCATTATAGTCTGGTTGCCTCGCTCGCTCCGCTATCACCTCCTTAATAGGACCAAGATGTTGGGTTAAGTGTGAACGCGTGTTTCTGCGAACACCTCCGCATTATATGCGTGGGGGTTGAAGCCGATGACTACAATCTTTCAGGTTATACACATGTATACATAAACGGCCGCCTAGGAGGCATCACATTACTTTCAGGCAAAAGTATAAAAGTAGCCTTATGAAAATTTATAAAAGCATTTCGCTTTCAATGAGATTAAATGTCACTCAAACATAATATTTTTTGAGCACTGGGTCTCTATCAAACGAGCACCCTCAAGAACTTCCTCAAAGTAGTGCTCAGCAGCCCTTCGACCTATGGCCGAATCCTGCGCTGCAACCGTGGTAGCATCCATCTCTGCCCAGTATGCTTTAGCACGGGCAAAGGCCATTCGTGCGCCTTCTATGCACGCCGATCTCTTCATCGCATTTATGCGCGGCACCACGTCAAGCAACTGCTGCACCAAGCCGAAATAGCTGCTCGGTTTCGACCTTCCCGGCCATAGCTGATCCACAACAGACCTCATGGAGAGTCCGGACAACCTATTTAGTTCAGCCCATCCGGCTAATTGGTCCGTCAATGAAAGCGGGCGCTCGGGAGAAAGGAATTGTTTCCAAAACAGCTGGTCTACTTCACGGTCCATCTGACTCTGGAAGTATTTGGCCGCATCGGCAGTGCTCACCGCCAAATCCATATACACATCGCCCGAACTCCACAGCCGATCTAGAGGGGCATACCGTGGATCTCCGAACTTCCTCTGCAGCATAAAGGATTCCCCGGCTACAATATCCCCGGCTTCCCGCAGCTCCTCCTTCTTTGCCGTTGCAGCAGCCTTCTCAAGGTCCGATGCCTTCACCTGGTTTTCCTTTTCAAGAGCCCGGCAACGGTTGATGGCGGCTTTCAATTCTACGGCCATATTGGCCATCTTATCCTGGCTCTCGCCATGCGCGGCCTTCTCGGCTCGCAACTCTTCGGCTGCCTTCAAAGCAGCCGCATTACCCAATCTCGCTTGTTCTTTGGTTCGGGCAAGTTCCGCCCGCAAGGTTTCAACAGTGGCAGCTCCATCTACAGTAATAACATGTTAAATATACTGGCTTCATGCTGCTCTTACTATGCGGCATTTACCAGATAATAACACCTACCCTGCGCCTCGTCAGGCCTTTTGTTAACAAGCTCGATGTCGGCATCTGTCGCATCCAATTGCCGTTTTAAATGGGCAAACTCGCTAGTCCGGCTAGCCACCGGAGCTTCCATCACCTGCTCATAAAAGCAGTATGGTTAGTACCTGGGATTATGATCCTCTGATCGTCGTCGTTCTCAACGACAACCAGAGTCTCAGGGGCTATTATCTACACAGGGCACACTTAGCATGTGCGGGACTATCATACATTATTTTAAGTACCTCAAAACCTGTCAGTAGACTCATAAAAGCTTTATACAATCCGCTTTCAGCGGACGAGATTCTCTCCATCATCGTATTCATCAGCACATGGTGTTCATCTGAGATGGCCGCTCGCCCCACCAACTCCCTCAGAACATCCGACCGCACACTAGACGGTGCCGGACTCGTTTGTCTGCTCTCTTCGGGAGCCGGACACTGGGAACTTCGGGGGTCGACGGGATTATCTTCTGGCCTCGCTGGACTCGGGGAGGCCCTCCGCGACGACACTTCAGGGTCGCCCGCTTCCGGAGCGGGGGAGTCCGAAGGAGGCGTTTCGCTCTCCATCATCTCTGGAAGAAGATCCCCCGAAGACGAGCTCATTTGAGAGGGGCTAAGGACCGAACTGCAAAGATACATGCAGTGGTTACCTTATCAGAAGAAAAGACGACATACTATCAAGTTATTTTGGGTCACTTACGACTCGTGGGAGAATTTATCCCCCCGCGGACTTTGTGCGGCAACCGCACCCCCCGGGGTAGGACCCTCTGTGGGAGACTTCTTCTCCCGTTTGGAAGCTTCGGCTTCCGAATCCCCAGACGCAATCCTTTTCCTCTTCTGATCATCTTCCTTCATGGAGACGCTCACTCCCTTGGCTAGAGCGGCCAGCGTTGGGAGCCCACGACCGCCCGCATTTTCCTTCAAGGGCTCCGGTCAAGGTGCGGTCTGGAGCATCTTTTCCAATATCGGATTTTCCAAACCCTCAGGGAGGGGGGGGGGCGAGCACCGAATCAACTTCGCCTTCGTTAGCCAGTCCTGGTCAAAAAGCGAACTCTTAGAAATAACTTAGCATCAAAGGAGAGGTAGTACACTCGGTCGGAAGATACCTTACCTGCTCGGCGGTGCAGTTGCTACTCAGGCCCGCGTCCTCGTGATTTCTGGACACTCCACTTGAGGTCCGAAGTACGACTTGTACATCTCCTCGTGCGTCAGGCTGAGGAAATTTTGAATGGCGCGCGGTCCCTCGGGATTGAACTCCCACAAGCGAAGAGGCTGGCGTTTGCAAGGCTGGACATGACGAACCAGCATAACTTGTGTTACCGCGACCAAACTGAAATCTCTATTAAAGAGATCTTGAATGCGGCTTTGCAGTACAGGCACATCCTTGGAAGGACCCCAGCTCAATCCTCTACTAATCCATGACATCAGTTGTGGAGGAGGGCTCGGGCGGAAAACGGGGGCGGCCGCCCACTTGGCACTTCTAGGAGCCGTGATGTAGAACCACTCGTGTTGCCACAATTCAGACACCTCTGGAATGGAACCTTTGGGCCACGCAGCTCCAGTCATCTTGCGTATTGAGGCACCTCCACACGCCGCATGTTGCCCCTCGATCATCTTCGTCTTTACTTCAAAAGTCTTGAGCCATAGGCCAAAGTGAGGGGTAACCCGGAGGAAGGCCTCGCACACAACAATAAACGTCGTGATATGGAGAAAGGAGTCCGGAGCTAGATCGTGGAAATCTAGCCCATAGTAAAACATCAAGCCCCTAACAAAAGGATCCAATGCAAGGCCTAGACCTCGGAGGAAGTGGGAGACGAACACGACGCTCTCATTGGGTTCGGGGGAGGGGACGGCCTGCCCCCGGGGAGGCAGCCGATGCAGAATCTCGGCGGTCAGATATCTGGCCTCCCTCAACCTTTTAACGTCTTCTTCCGTGACGGAGGAAGGCACCCATTGGCCTTGAAGGCTAGATCCGGACATGACTGAAGGTTCGGAGCACCTGACCTGAACTTTGGGCGTTTGAGCTTGAGGTGGGGGAAGGATTCGATTGAGCACGGGAGCGAAAAATAAAAGGCCTCGTCCCTTTATAAAGAGGGTGGATATCGAGCGTCCTCTCTGTGTCCGTTTGGACTTGCCTATGATCTAGGAGTCTTAGAAGTGGTTGGGTTACCCACGCCCGTATTGATGAGAATCCCGGAATAAGGGGACACAATCTCTGCTTTGACAAGACGTGCCAAGGAAACTGCCTCGCATAACGCGCTGAGGTGGGATACTGAAACGACTCGGATAAAGACTTGGTCATGGTGTGTCACGCTATGGAGTACGTCAGTAGATTAGATTTGTGTAAATATTATTCTCTCTATGGCAATATGTGGATACTTATTTTGCAGAGCCGGACACTATCTTTGTGTTCAAAATCTTCTATGAAGTACTTGGAGGAGGAACCCACCTTGCAATGCCGAAGACAAACTGCACGCCGGACTCATCGTCATTCAAGCTTGGTTCAGGGGCTACTGAGGGAGTCCTGGATTAGGGGGTGTTCGAATAGCCGAACTATACCTTCCGCCGGACTCCTGGACTATGAAGATGCAAGATTGAAGACTCCGTCCCGTGTCCGGAAGGGACTTTCCTTGGCGTGGAAGGCAAGCTTGGCGATACGGATGTTCAGATCTCCTACCATCGTAACCGACTCTATGTAACCCTAACCCTCTCCAGTGTCTATATAAACCGGGGGGATTTAGTCCGTAGGACAACATACACATCAACAATCATACCATAGGCTAGCTTCTAGGGTTTAGGCTCTTTGATCTCGTGGTAGATCTACTCTTGTACTACCCATATCATCAATATTAATCAAGCAGGACGTAGGGTTTTACCTCCATCGAGAGGGCCCAAACCTGGGTAAAACTTCGTGTCCCTTGCCTCCTGTTACCATCCGGCCTAGACGCACAGTTCAGGACCCCCTACCCGAGATCCGCTGGTTTTGACACCGACAGAGGGGGAGAACATTGTATTGAGATCCAAAAAGAGAGAAGAAGCCATCTAGCTAATAACTATGGACCCGTAGGTCTGAGGTAAACTACTCACACTTCATCGGAGGGGCTATGGTGATGATGTAGAAGCCCTCCGTGATCGGTGCCTCCTCCGGCGGAGCTCCGGAATAGGCCCCAAGATGGGATCTCATGGATACATAAAGTTGCGGCGGTGGAATTAGGGTTTTGGCTCCATATCTGATCATTTGGGGGTACGTAGGTATATATTGGAGGAAGGAGTACGTCGTGGAGCAACAGGGGGCCCATGAGGGTGGAGGGCGCGCCTGGGGGGTAGGCGCGCCCCCCTACCTCGTGGCCTCCTCTTTTGTGTCTTGACGTAGGGTCCAAGTCTCCCGGGTCTTGTTCATTGAGAAAATCACGTTCCCGAAGGTTTCATTCCGTTTGGACTTCGTTTGATATTCCTTTTGTTCGAAACCCTAAAACAGGCAAAATACAACAATTCTGGGCTGGGCCTCCGGTTAATAGGTTAGTCCCAAAAATAATATAAAAGTGGATAATAGAGCCCAATAATGTCCAAAACAGTAGATAATATAGCATGGAGCAATCAAAAATTATAGATACGTTGGAGACGTATCAACGATCTGTTATCATTCCTCGACGCCTACTCGGGCTACCACCAAATCTTCATGGCAAAGGAAGACGAAGAGAATACAGCATTCATCACCCCATGTGGTACATATTGCTTTTTATGGATGCCTTTCGGGTTGAAGAGTGTTGGCTCGACATTCGCAAGGGCAGTCAAAATTGGTTTTGAGCCCTAGATACATAGAAATATGGAAGCCTATATGGATGACATGGTGGTCAAAACCAAGGACGAAGCAACCCTTGTATAAGACTTAGAAGAGACGTTTGCCAACCTACGCAGGATCAACCTCAAGCTGAACCCTGAGAAGTGTGTCCTGGGCATTCCGTCCCGCAAACTTCTCAGGTTCTTTGTGTCGCAGCGTGGGATCGAGGCAAACCCAGACAAGATCAAGGATATCGAGCAGATTGAGGCACCCAAGCGGATAAGGCATGTGCGTCGGCTCACTAGCTGCATTGCTGCCATGAGCAGATTCGTCTCCAAGTCCGCTGAGCGTGCCCTTCCCTTTTTCAAGCTCTTGAAGAAGGCGGGCCCAATGGAGTGGACCCCAGAGGCCGAGGCAGCATTGCAGTATCTGAAGAAATACCTCTCCTTTACACCAATACTAGTTGCGCCTAAACCACAAGAGTCGTTGCTACTGTATCTGGCGGCGATGAATCAAGTGGTCAATTCCGCGCTAGTGGCGCAGAGGGAGGTCGGTAAAGAGGCAGTGGCGACGGTGGGACTAGTGGATGGCAAGCCAGAGATTCCCCCGGCAGGGCCCGATGCCGGGAAGGCAAGGCCCCCGGCGGAATCTGACGCCATCAGGATAGGCCCCATGTAATCAAATGAGGTGGTGCAGAAGAAGAAGATGATGCAGCACCCGGTTTACTTTGTTAACTCCCTCCTGCAGGGGGCTTGGTCGAGGTACTCTGGTGTGCAGAAATTGCTCTTCGACCTCCTTATGGCCTCCAGGAAGCTGCATCACTACTTCCAAGCACACGAAATCATCATCGTCACCCGCCTCCCAGTACAACGGATACTGCACATCCTAGACGCGACCGGAAGGATTATGGAGTGGGCGTTCGAGCGTTCGAGCTTTGGTTTGAAGTTTGAAAGTACTTCGACAATCCAGAGTAGACTCTTGGCAGAGTTCATTGCAGAATGGACCTCAGCACCCGACGAGGAAATCCCGGAGACCACCCTCCCCAGCAAGGAAGCAAGTCACAACTGGATCATGTACTTTGACAGGGCTTTCTCGCTACAAGGAGCCGGTGCTAGTGTGCTGCTCGTCGCACCCACCGAAGAGCACCTCAAGTATTTAATCCAGATGCACTTTCCCAGGGATATGTCCACCAACAACACTACTGAGTATGAGGTGTTGCTTGCCGGCCTCAAGATCACGGCGGACCTCGGGGTCAAGAAGCTCATCATCAAGGGTGATTCATAGCTTGTCGTCAGACAAGTTAACGAAGATTATCAGAGCCTGTTGATGGAGGCCTACATACATGTGGTGAGGAAGCTGGAGGAGCGCTTTGACGGTATACAAGCGGAGCACGTTCCCCGAGCGGAGAACAACATCGCCGATTACCTGTCAAAGCTCGTTGCATTCAAGCTACCTATGGAACTAGGTACTTTTTTGCTTCGGTTAACTCGACCATCCGTCGAACCATCAATGGAGCAGAACAAACGGAGGAAATCAGGCCCCGGCAAGTACTTTCCCACTGAGCCCACAGGGCCGCCGGCGAGGGTGTTGCCGCGGATTCTGAGCCTGCCGAGGAGCAACTGATCCCGGCGGGCCGTCAAGCCCTGGCTGTAGAGATGGCCGCTCCCATGGCAGAAGAAATGCCTTTGGTCCTTGCCATCGAGCCCCAGGCTCCGGCATGGGCACAACATACCGTCTAATTCCTCCAAACAACGGAGAAAGTAGCTCGTTGGTCTGCCATGTATAAGTTCGTCGGTGACGTCCTGTACAAGAAGAGACTGAACGGTGTTTAATAGAAGAGCATTCCCTGGGAGGAAGGACTGGAGCTGTTGGCGGAGATACATGGAGGAATATGTGGCTCCCACATAGGGTCGAGGGCCCTTGTCGGCAAGGCATTCCGGCAGGGTTTCTTTTGGCCCGCTGCCCTCCAGGATGCAACGGCACTAGTAACCAAGTGTGAAGCGTGTCAGTTCCATTCAAAGAAGCTTCATCAACCAGCTCGAGCCCTTCAAACAATTCCTCTTTACTGGCCATTCTCGGTCTGAGGCTCGACATCCTGGGCCCTTTCCCCCGCGCTGTCGGGGTCTTTGAGTACTTGTACGTTGCGATCAACAAGTTCACAAAGTGGCCAGAGGTGGAAGTAGTGAGGAAGGTGATAGCACAGTCAACCGTCAAGTTCTTCAAGGGGCTAGTGTGTCGTTTTGGTGTGCTAAACAGAGTTATCACCGACAACAGCATGCAGTTCATAAGCCACACCTTCATGCAATACACCCAAGACCTCGACAGCAGGGTCTGTTTCGCTTCCGTGGCACAACCACGGAGCAACGGCCAGGCAGAGAGGGCAAATGCTGAAGTGTTGCGAGGCCTGAGGACAAAGACATTTGACAGGCTGCACAAGAGCGGAAAGCGTTGGATTGATGAGCTGCCGGTGGTTCTTTGGTCGATCAAAATGACGCCAAATCGAGCCACCGGCCAGACACCCTTTGCCCTAGTATACGGGGTAGAAGCAGTTCTCCCCACGGAACTCATATACGGGTCACCTCGAGTGCTCGCTTACGACGATCTTGAGAAAGAGCAATTGCGGCAAGATGACGCAACGCTCCTTGAGGAAGATCGTCTTCGGGCGGCTGTGAGAGCAGCATGCTACCAGCAAGCCTTGCGCCGCTACCATAGCCGCAAGGTTCATGCCCGAAGCCTTGAGGAAGGCGACCTTGTTCTTCGGCGTGTTTAGTCGGCCAAGAATTCCAACAAGTTGACGCCGAAGAGGGAAGGCCCTTATCGGGTAATACGAGTCACCGGGCCTAGCGCAGTCGGCCTGGATACCGAAGATGTTGTTCCAATGAGCAACTCCTAGAACATTGAACATCTTCACAAGTTTTACCCATAAGGTGCGGTTGTCGGCCCCCCCGGCAACCCACCTTTTGTACAAGCCTTGCGGGCAAGGCATGTAACCATCTGTACAAAGCCAGGCGCAGACCTTGAACATAAATAAATGAAGCGCTAGTGCCCTAAGTTTTAGCATGCATGCTAGGTTAAGTCTCTCCATCGGTTCGGGTTGATAGTGCATAGCGGCGACTAACCCCTAGCCTAGAGGTCGAGTATGCGTCTTTCTGTCTTCTTTAGTTCGCAGGGCACGTGGACACTTCTGTTAAGCCACTTGGGAGAAAGAAAACGAACCGGCGCTCCAGCCCCGGCAAGCCAAGACTGCCGGGGGCTGAAGACACAAGGATCTAATCACGACAAGCCAAAGTTGCCGGGGGCTGCAGATTGAGATAAGTCCTTCATCCCCTGTTGTGCATTTCTGTATGGAACTAGGACAGAACCGGGTCATAGACGTGGTGGCAAGGAAATAAACGATGGGCCTAACTCTACTTCGCCCCTGCCTCCGCCAAAAGCGTGAGAATGGTCGACTGAAGTCAGGGGATGGCAAGGCCTGTTGCCGGGCGACAATGTTTATCTTAAAAATAACAAGGATTTGTTCCTTGGCATGGGCCTCGCTCACGCACAAAGAACCCGGCAAGCACCATTTTTCATTAAAAACATCCCATATAGGTACAGTTCATACAGAATTAAAAACATGAGTAATGGGATTACAAGTCTTAAAATTAACAAGTGCCCACAGGCTTACAAACTAAAAAGAGATAAGATGCTCGTAATCTCTTTCTTGTCCCTCTCCTCAAAAATCGGAAAAAGGTGGAGGGAGGGCAAAAAGAGCACCTAGGCAAGGTACGAGGAGCAGAAGGCACCAAGAGAACATCTTGTTGCCAGGAAAGGAGCTGGAAGACGAGGCAGCGGGCCGACAATACACGATGAAGGCGTCGGTGCCCACGTACTCCGATAGACGGCCGCCACCCGCCTACTTCGCCTTCTCCGGCCCTCCTATGCCAGCCGCCCAAGGATACAACGAGGAGCGCCCCGATGGAGAGCTTGACGAGTAAGGCCTTCGGCAGGGCGCGTGGCCGAGGGAGAGGCGGCGCGGTCAGTGGGAGTCGGGGTCGACATCCCGCCGCTCGACTCCCTCGTCGTCGCTGCCGCTGTCCTCCTCGTCACTCCCGCTTGAGGGCGAATCTTCATCGTCGGAGGAGCTCTCCATTCAGCACTTTAGGCGAGTTCCAAGATCTCCAAAGACCTTGATGGAGAGCAGGCCGTCCTCCGTTGATGTCTACTACACAACCTTCTTCGTGTAGATGTTGTTGGGCCTCCAAGTGCAGAGGTTTGTAGGACAGTAGCAAATTTCCCTCAAGTGGATGACCTAAGGTTTATCAATCCATAGGAGACGTAGGATGAAGATGGTCTCTCTCAAGCAACCCTGCAACCAAATAACAAAGAGTCTCTTGTGTCCCCAACACACCCAATACAATGGTAAATTGTATAGGCGCACTAGTTCGGCGAAGAGATGGTGATACAAGTGGTATATGGATAGTAGATAAAGGTATTTGTAATCTGAAATTATAAAAACAGCAAGGTAGCAAGTGATAAAAGTGAGCATAAACAGTATTGCAATGATAGGAAACAAGGCCTAGGGCTCATACTTTCACTAGCGTAAGGTCCCTCAACAATGATAACATAATTGGATCACATAACTATCCCTCAACATGCAACAAAGAGTCACTCCAAAGTCACTAATAGCGGAGAATGAACGAAGAGAGTATGGTAGGGTACGAAACCACCTCAAAGTTATTCTTTCAAATCAATCCATTGGGCTATTCCTATAAGTGTCACAAATAGCCCTAGAGTTCGTACTAGAATAACACCTTAAGAAACAAATCAACCAAAACCCTAATGTCACCTAGATACTCTAATGTCACCTCAAGTATCCGTCGGTATGATTATGCGATATGCATCACACAATCTTAGATTCGTCTGTTCAACCAACACATAGAACCTCAAAGAGTGCCCCAAAGTTTCTATGGGAGAATAACAACGAAAACGTGTGCCAACCCCTATGCATAGGTTCATGGGCGGAACCCGCAAGTTGATCACCAAAACATACATCAAGTGAATCACGTGATATTCCATTGTCACCACAGATACGCACGGCAAGACATACATCAAGTGTTCTCAAATCTTTAAAGACTCAATCCGATAAGATAACTTCAAAGGGGAAACTCAATCCATTACAAGAGAGTAGAGGGGGGAGAAAACATCATAAGATCCAACTATAATAGCAAAGCTCGCGATACATCAAGATCGTGTCACCTCAAGAACACGAGAGAGAGAGATCAAACACATGGCTACTGGTACATACCCTTAGCCCCGAGGGAGAACTACTCCCTCCTCGTCATGGAGAGCACCGGGATGATGAAGATGGCCACCGGAGAGGGATTGCCCCCTCCGGAAGGGTGCCAGAACGTGTCTAGATCGGTTTTCGGTGGCTACAAAGGCTTCTGGCGGTGGAACTCCCGATCTATTATGCTTTCGGATGTTTTTAGGGTATATGGAGATATATAAGCGGAAGAAGTACGTCAGGTGGCCCACAAGGGGCCCACGAGGGTGGAGGGCGCGCCCTAGGGGGGTGGGCGCGCCCCCTACCTCGTGGCCTCCTCGAAGCTTCCTTGACGTAGACTCCAAGTGTCTTGGGTTGCTTTCCTTCCAAAAATGTGTTCCGTGAAGTTTCAGGTCAATTGGACTCCGTTTGATTTTCCTTTTCTCCAAAACCCTAAAATAGGCAAAAAAAACAAAAACTGGCACTGGGCTCTGGGTTAATAGGTCAATCCCAAAATAATATAGAAGTGTATAATAAAGCCCTTAAACGTCCAAAACAGTAGATAATATAGCATGGAGCAATAAAAATTTATAGATACGTTGGAGACGTATCAGCATCCCCAAGCTTAATTCCTGCTCGTCCTCGAGTAGGTAAATGATAAAAACAGAATTTTTGATGCGGAGTGCTACTTGGCATAATTTCAATGTAATTCTTCTTAATTGTGGTATGAATATTCAGATCCGAAAGATTCAATATAAAAGTTCATATTGACATAAAAATAATAATACTTCAAGCATACTACCAGAGAAATTATGTCTTCTCAAAATTACATGGCCAAAGAAAGTTCATCCCTACAAAATCATATAGTTTAGTCATGCTCCATTTTCCTCACACAAGAATGCTCTCATCATGGACAACCCCGATGACAAGCCAAGCAATTGTTTCATACTTTAGTAATCTCAAACCTATAAACTTTCACGCAATATATGAGCATGAGCCATGGACATAGCACTATGGGTGGAATAGAATATGATGATGGGGGTTATGTGGAGAAGACAAAAATGGAGAAAGTCTCACATCAACAAGGCTAATCAACGGGCTATGGAGATGCCCATCGATTGATGTTAATGCAAGGAGTAGGGATTGCCATGCACCGGATGCACTAGAGCTATAAATGTATGAAATCTCAACAAAAGAAACTAAGTGGGTGTGCATCCAACTTGCTTGCTCACGAAGACCTAGGGCACTTGAGGAGGCCCATTGTTGGAATATACAAGCCAAGTTCTATAATGAAAATTCCCACTAGTATATGAAAATGACAAAACAAAAGACTCTCTATCATGAAGATTATGGTGCTACATTGAAGCACAAGTGTGGCAAAGGATAGTAGCATTGTCCCTTCTCTCTTTTTCTCTCTTTTTTATTTTTATTTTTTTGGGCCTTCTCTTTTTTATGGCCTTTCTATTTTTTTTGGGGGGGGGGGCTTCTCTCTTTTTTTATGGCCTTTCTCTTCTTTTTTTATTCCTCACTTGGGACAATGCTCTAGAAAATGATGATCATCACACTTCTATTTATTTACAACTCAATGATTACAACTCGATACTAGAACAAAAGATGACTCTATATGAATGCCTCCGGCAGTGTACCAGGATTGCAATGAATCAAGAGCGACATGTATGAAAAATTATGAATGGTGGCTTTGCCACAAATACGATGTCAACTACATGATCATGCAAAGCAATATGACAATGATGATGCGTCATGATAAACAGAATGGTGGAAAGTTGCATGGCAATATATCTCGGAATGGCTATGGAAATGCCATAATAGGTAGGTATGGTGGCTGTTTTGAGGAAGATATAAGGAGGTTTATGTGTGATAGAGCGTATCATATCATGGGGTTTGGATGCACCGGCGAAGTTTGCACCAACTCTCAACGTGAGAAAGAGCAATGCACGGTACCGAAGAGGCTAGCAATGATGGAAGGTTGAGAGTGCGTATAATTCATGGACTCAACATTAGTCATAAAGAACTCACATACTTATTGCAAAAATCTACAAGTCATCACAAACCTCGGCACTACGCGCATGCTCCTAGGGGGATAGATTGGTAGGAAAAGACCATCGCTCGTCCCCGACCGCCACTCATAAGGAAGACAATCAAATAACACGTCATGTTTGAAATTTGTTACACAATGTTTACGATACGTGCATGCTACGGGACTTGCAAACTTCAACACAACCATTTCTCAAATTCACAACTACTCAACTAGCACGACTTTGATATTATTACCTCCATATCTCAAAACAATCATCAAGCATCAAACTTCTCTTAGTATTCAAAACACTCATAAGAAAAAAATTACTAATCTCGAATACCTAGCATATTAGGATTATTTAAGAAAATTACCATGCTATTTAAGACCCTCAAAATAATATAAGTGAAGCATGAGAGTTCATCTATTTCTATAAAATAAAACAACCACCGTGCTCTAAAAAGATATAAGTGAAGCACTAGAGCAAATGACAAACTACTCTGAAAGATATAAGTGAAGATCAATGAGTAGTCAAATAATTATGCAACTATGTGAAGACTCTCTAACATTTAAGAATTTCAGATCTTGGTATTTTATTCACGCAGCAAGCAAAACTAAATAAAATAAAATGACGCTCCAAGCAAAACACATATCATGTGGCAAATAAAAATATAGCTCCAAGTAAAGTTACCGATGAACGAAGACGAAAGAGGGGATGCCTTCCGGGGCATCCCCAAGCTTAGGCTTTTGGTTGTCCTTGAATATTACCTTGGGTTGCCTTGGGCATCCCCAAGCTTAGTCTATTTCCACTCCTTATTCCATAGTCCATCGAATCTTTACCAAAAACTTGAAAACTTCACAACACAAAACTTAACAGAAAACTCGTAAGCTCCGTTAGCGAAAGAAAACAAAACACCACTTCAAGGTGCTGCAATGAACTAATTTTTTATTTATATTGGTGTTAAACCTACTGTATTACAACTTCTCTATGGTTTATAAACTATTTTACTAGCCATATATTCATCAAAATAAGTAAACAACACATGAAAAACAGAATCTGTCAAAAACAGAACAGTCTGTAGTAATCTGTAACTAGCGCAAACTTCTGCAACCCCAAAAATTCTAAAATAAATTTCTGGACATGAAGAATTTATCTATTAATCATGTGCAAAAAGAATTAACTAAATAGCACTCCCCAAATAAAAATGGAAGCAATTCTCATGAGCGCTAAAGTTTCTGTTTTTATAGCATGATCAACAAGACTTTCCCCAAGTCTTCCCAACGGTTCTACTTGGCACAAACACTAATTAAAACATAAAAACACATCTAAACAGAGGCTAGATGAATTATTTATAACTAAACAGGAACAAAAAGCAAGGAACAAAAATAAAGTTGGGTTGCCTCCCAACAAGCGCTGTCGTTTAACGCCCCTAGGTAGGCATGATGATTTCAATGATGCTCACAAATGTAAGAATTGAAACATAAGGAGAACATCATGAAGAATATGAGTAGCACATTTAAGTCTAACCCACTTCCCATGGATAGGGATTTTGTGAGAAAACAACTTATGGGAACAATAATCAACTAGCATAGGAATGCAAAACAAGCATAACTTCAAAATTTTAAGCACATAGAGAGGAAACTTGATATAATTGAAACTCCTACAAGCATATATTCCCCCCTCATAATAATTTTCAGTAGCATCATGAATGAATTCAACAATATAACTATCACATAAAGCATTCTTTTCATGATCTACACGCATAGAATTTTTATTACTCTCCACATAAGCAAATTTCTTCTCATGAATAGTAGTGGGAGCAAACTCAACAAAATAACTATCATGTGAGGCATAATCCAATTCAAAGTTAAAATCATGATGACAAGTTCCATGGATATAATATTCTTTATAGCATACAAGTCATCACAATAATCATCATAGATAGCGGGCATGCTCTCATCATAATAAATTTGCACATCAAAACTTGGGGGACTAAAAATATCTTCATCAAACATAGCATCCCCAAGCTTGTGGCTTTGCATATCATTAGCATCATGGATATTCAAGGAATTCATACTAAAAACATTGCAATCATGCTCATCATTCAAATATTTAGTGCCAAACATTATAATGCATTCTTCTTCTAGCAGTTGAGTACAATTTTCCTTCCATCATACTCACGAAAGATATTAAAAAGATGAAGCGTATGAGGTAAACTCAATTCCATTTTTTATAGTTTTCTATTATAAACTAAACTAGTGATAAAACAAGAAACTAAAAGACTTGATTGCAAGATATAAAGATATACCTTCAAGCACACACCTCCCCGGCAACATCGCCAGAAAAGAGCTTGATGTCTACTACACAACCTTCTTCTTGTAGACGTTGTTGGGCCTCCAAGTGCAGAGGTTTGTAGGACAATAGCAAATTTCCCTCAAGTGGATGACTTAAGGTTTATCAATCCGTAGGAGGCGTAGGATGAAGATGGTCTCTCTCAAGCAACCCTGCACCCAAATAACAAAGAGTCTCTTGTGTCCCCAACACACCCAATGCAATGGTAAATTGTATAGGTGCACTAATTCGGCGAAGAGATGGTGATACAAGTGGTATATGGATAGTAAATAAAGGTATTTGCAATCTGAAATTATAAAAACAGCAAGGTAGCAAGTGATAAAAGTGAGCATAAATGTTATTGTAATGATAGGAAACAAGGCCTAGGGTTCATACTTTCACTAGTGTAAGTTCCCTCAACAATGATAACATAATTGGATCACATAACTATCCCTCAACATGCAGCAAAGAGTCACTCCAAAGTCACTAATAGCGGAGAACGAACGAAGAGGTTATGGTAGGGTACGAAACCACCTGAGAGTTATTCTTTCCAATCAATCCGTTGGGCTATTCCTATAAGTCTCACAAACAGCCCTAGAGTTCGTACTAGAATAACACCTTAAGACACAAATCAACCAAAACCCTAATGTCACCTAGATACTCCAATGTCACCTCAAGTATCCGTGGGTATGATTATACGATATGCATCACACAATCTCAGATTCATCTATTCAACCAACACATAGAACCTCAAAGAGTGCCCCAAAGTTTCTACCGGAGAATAACGACGAAAACGTGTGCCAACCCCTATGCATAGGTTCATGGGAGGTACCCGCAAGTTGATCACCAAAACATACATCAAGTGAATCATGTGATATCCCATTGTCACCACAGATACGCACGGCAAGACATACATCAAGTGTTCTCAAATCTTTAAAGACTCAATCCGATAAGATAACTTCAAAGGGGAAACTCAATTCATTAAAGAGAGTAGAGGGGGGAGAAAACATCATAAGAACCAACTATAATAGCAAAGCTCGCGATACCTCAAGACCGTATCACCTCAAGAACATGAGAGAGAGAGATCAAACACATAGCTATTGGTACATACCCTCAGCCCCAAGGGAGACCTACTCCCTCCTTGTCATGGAGAGCACTAGGATGATGAAGATGGCCACCGGAGAGGGATTGCCCCCTCCAGCAGGGTGCCGGAACGGGTCTAGATTGGTATTCGGTGGCTACGGAGGCTTCTGGCGGTGGAACTCCCGATCTATTATGCTCCCAGATGTTTTTAGGGTATATGGAGATATATAGGCGGAAGAAGTACGTCAGGGGGGCCACGAGGGGCCCACGAGGGTGGAGGGCACGCCCTAGGGGGTGGGGGTGCCCCCTACCTCGTGGCCTCCTCGAAGCTTCCTTGACGTAGACTCCAAGTCTCCCGGGTTGCTTTCCTTCCAAAAATGAGTTCCGTGAAGTTTCAGGTCAATTGGACTCCATTTGATTTTCCTTTTTTTCGAAACCCTAAAATAGGCAAAAAATTAGAAACTGGCACTGGGCTCTAATTAATAGGTTAGTCCCAAAAATAATATAAAAGTGTATAATAAAGCCCATAAACATCCAAAACAGTAGATAATATAGCATGGAGCAATCAAAAATTATAGATACATTGGAGACGTATCATCCGTCAGGTTGTGGACACGAGCAAACGTCTTCCATCCGTGATAGAGGTACATGACGTGAGGAGCGGGGAAGTCGACGTCGACCCGTGTGCCACCATTCCTATAGCCCCTCATGTGCAGCCTGAGAGTCTGGGGCGGATCGAGCTCCATCTCCCGAGCAAATGGGGTGGGGAGGCGGAGACGACGATGCGGTGGCCGGCGCAGCTTGATGAAGAACTCGCGGGGCTGGTCCCCGACGTGGCCCCCCATTGCAGGGAGCATCGATAGCGGAGGCACGGCCATTGCGCCGCCTCGTCCCCCTCTTCCCCGAGCGCCACGGCGACCTCGGCCTCGCCCCCTCCCCCTTCCTCTCGTAGCCGGCTCCGTCGCCGCGGGCTCTTGTGAAGGGGGAACGCGCTGTCAAGCGGTGACCCTCACCGCCACCATCGAAGGGCCAGTACCCCCTCTCGCCATGGCGGGTTGAAGAAAGAAGCGGAAGTGGAAGAGGATGGATGCTAAGAGAATGTGGGATGACATCCCCCTCCCCCTCCTTATAGAGGGGCGAGGTCGAGGCTCGGCCGCCCCACTCAACCAATCCAGCCACCGAAGGCGTAGGGAATCAGGACTGACACGCTGCCCCAATCAGTGACGGCCCGGTTTCCCGCCTCCACCGCCTGCCACCTACATGGGGGACGCGTGGCGAGCAAGCAGGATCAGAGGGACAGGTGAGGCGACCATTCCCCACCCCATGATCATGGGGCGTGGGCGCCTTGAAGACCGCGACCTGGGTCCACTCAGTAAATGAGCCTCGCCTCTGCGCCTCCCTCTCTTTTTTATGAGGAAGGTGTGAGCCACCTCTTTACCACGATGCGACACATGCATGCGGGAACCGCCCCTCGCATGACCCCCACGTCACACATGACCCTGCTCATCACGCATTCAATGCGGGTCGTGGGGAAGCGCAGCGGGCGAAACAGTTACTACAATATAAATCTGCCCCGCCTGCCCGCGCACCTTTCGGGGCCTGACCCAACAATGTGTCGCGCTTATATGTGGCCCAGACCTGGGGGCTCCTGTCGGTGTACAAAAGTAGGGGCTCTCCTTTTTGACCCCTTTACTTATGCACGGGTGGTCAGAGCCACGCACCACGGCCACGCTTACCAGGGCAGAGGAGGGAAGCCGGAGAGAAGCCGAAGCACGAGACAACCAAGGCAACGCCAAGACCAGAAACACAGAGGGCGAGGTGGACTCCCTCGGCAAGATCCTTGCCGAGGCAGCCCCGGCAAGAGCCTTACCTGGGCAACTTGCCCAATGCCAGCGAAGCAAGCCACCCTTGAGCCCACAGGCTCCAACCCAACCAACTACATTGGAACCAAGGCTCGGGAGGTGCCTCTGTGGTGGCATGCAAATCTTCTTCAAGATCATAAAACACGTGAGATCATATGAGGACCAGAAGACGGCGACCCTCGATGGGATCCTAGCCGAGGAAATCCACAAGACCCCCGTCAAGACCATTGCCGGGGACGGCTGCAACGCCACGGCAATACCCTTGCCAGGCCCCCGGCAAGACCCTTGCTGAGGGCATCAGCAGGGCCAATGCCAGGCCCGCGCCATCCAAGACTCCACCATCGTCCCCAAGCAGCTGCAAGCTCAACCAGCTGGGCAGGAACCTGTGTGGCGACGGGCGGCCTCTACACCGACTCAGCAAGCACCTGCATGGCGGCATGCGACCCTTCATGAAGGCTCCACCACCGCGCCAGCCCAGCAGCCAGCCAACATGGCGCCGCGATGCCTCATTAGCCCGGACGCGTGTTGAGGCAAGGAGAGGTGGCGACGGCTGGGACGTGCTTCACTGGCGTCCCTGATAAAGCAAGGGGGCACATCGGTAGTGCATTAAATGCGTTTGTCCGACGGTCCCAGAGGATAAGCTTATCGACTGTAGACCTTTCTATCTCCTGTGTGCCTTTGTTGCAATCCTTTTTTCCTATAAAAGGAGGCCCGAGGCGACCAGGAGAGGGATTCGGGTCTTTTGGGCCAAGTTGCACCCCGTAGCTAGCTCAAGAACACAAGAACACTCTCAAATACATCCACCAAAGCAGGACTAGGGTATTACGCATCTTCGTGGCCCTAACCTGGGTAAACAATCCGTGTGCTTCCTGCCAGACCCCCTATTTGCACAACCTCGTGCTCACCAACCATAGAAGGGATCCAAGTGACCCCATAGGTGTCGTTTCCACCGACACCGAGCCCGCCGCCCTCATCGCCGGACTCCATCCGTCGCCGCCCCCCTGAAATTGAGCCCCCCCTCCCGAGCACCGATCTTGTGCTTGAGCGCCCCTTGCTCTGCCACTGCTCCATGGTCACCGCCGGCCCCGACGCATTGAAGAGCAGAAGGAGAGGAGAGGACAAGGAGTGGAGCAGCAGCAATGCGCTGTCCACTTTTCTGAATTTTTTGGAATTTCTGGAAAAAAATTGTCCATATAGAAGGTGTTTAATGAAATGGTAGATAGCATTGGGCATTTTTGGAATTTCTAAAATTTTTTGTGGTGAGGTACTGATGCAAGAAAATGGCGATGGAAAAATTTCAGAATTTTTGGAGTGGTTTAGAATAGGTTTTCAACAAGTTATTTGAATCTGATTCAAATTTCATTTGAATGAAATTTGAAAATTTTGAACTATGAACCAGAAGTTTTTATGTGAAATGGATTGTGGGTACTGTCATGAAGTTGGAGTAATTTTTCTGCTTATAAAAGATTTAAGAAAATTTAGAATATGCTAAATTGTCAAAAAAAATCATATATAGAAAGTTTTTATATATGACTATGGATATGGTGTTTTGTGTCCCATCACCGCCCTGTGCCACCGCTGCCCCGGCGCTGTCGCCGCGCCGCCCTATGGTCCGGCGGCCTTCAGATGTTTTTTGTGTGATGATGTTGATATGATGTTTTTTTCATATCATGTTCATATGATTTTTTTGTGCATATTATGTTTTTTTTCATATATGTATTAATTTTTTTATTTAGGTTGTTAATTAGTAGATATCAATTTTAGGTAAGTGCATTTTTGGTTAGTGTAGAGGAAAAAGTAAAATAAGGAAAAGGAAGAAAAGAGGAAGAAGAAGAAGAAGAAGAAGAAGAAAATGAAGGAGTGGAAAAAGGAAAATAAGAAGAGGAAGAAGGAGAAGAAGAAGGGAGAAGAAGAAAGGAGAAGAAGAGGAGAGGAGAAAAAAATTAAGAAGAGAAAAAAGAAGAAAAAAGAGAGGAGAAAAGAAAGGAATAGAGAAGAAGAAGAAAAAATAGAATAATATTCTATTTTTTCTTCTTCTCCTCTATTCCTTTCTTCTTCTCCTCTTTTTTCCTTTTTTTCTTCGATCTTCTCCTCTATTCCTTTCTTCTTCTCCTCTTTTTTCTTCTTCAATCTTTTTCCTCTTCTTACATGAGGGTGGTGGGGGGGTCGATATACCCCATCCCCGATAACTTCGACATGTGGGGGGGTCATCGAGGGTTCGAGGGGCGAGGGTCAGGAACTAGGGTAGAGGTTCGAGGGTCACCAAGGGTTCGAGGGTCGAGGGTTCGAGGGTCGGCGAGGGTTCGAGGGTTACCAAGGGTTCGAGGGGCGAGGGTCGGGAAATAGGGTAGAGGTTTCGAGGGTCACCGCGGGTTCGAGGGGCGAGGGTCGATGAGGGGTCGAGATGTTGCCTAGTGTCAAAGTATTTAAGAAATCCATGGCTTCATCAGTAGACGGAAGTAACCGGGGCATGATGGTATGAAGTTGTGCAAAGTTGTTCTGGAACGGAGTTCCGGATAGAATAATTCGCCTTTTGTACGAATTTCAGCAAAGGCCTTCCAAATAGCGATATTCGGAAGGCTCTTGCTGAACTTTGTACGAAAAAGCGAATTATCCTATCTGGAACTCTGTTCCAAAACAACTTTGCACAACTTCGTACCATCATGCACATGTTACTTTCGCCTAATGATGAAGACATTGTTTTGTTGAATCCTTTGACACTAGACAAATGTGACATGACGGGGTCGAGGTTCGGGGTTTGTCCAATGGTCGAGGGTCCAGATTTATCAAGAATGCCCCCATTATGGATGTGCACAAGTTGATCCAAACCCTAGAAGCGCTGCCAAGGCCACCCAAATTTACCAAGTTAAAAGAGCATTGTCGTCGAGGCCACTCCGAACCCTAGAAGCGTTGCGAGGCCACCCAAACCCTAGAGAAGTGTCGAGGCCACTAATATGATTCCTTATTGTGATTACTAGCTAGGTCTACGTTTGCCACTAATATATCCATCTATCATGTTTGTATAATAATTGCCATGTTGTAATATTTGTAGAAAGTATGGAGCACGGCCGAGACGAGGCCGTAGAACAGGTGTTGGGCGACATAATCGTAGCCGGAGGTGATGTCATGTCGTATCTCAATGACACCGATGGTCTGGAAGGAGAGTGTCGGGACCCCGATTCCAAGTCACATTGATCTAGCCGGTAACACCTGATATCACTTTGCGGCCTCACGCATGGTATTCCCACGGGTGTCGCCTTACCCTGGCCCGGGACCCTTTGCGCCTTTGGCTCACATATATGATTGTGTCGCTAGCATCCATATGAGAGAGAACCCGTGCCGACATGACTAGTCGTGAACCCAAAGTGGCACTAACCTATGGGGACAGACATACATGATTCACATCGAGCATGTCGGTCAGCAGCGCGTGAATCCGGGCTGTAGCACTGGGCTAACAGGACTTCGGGGAACCCGGGCTGTAGCAGGCTAGGTAGGACTCCGGATGTCACCACGTGACATTTCCCCGAGGGGACAGACACAGGAACGAAGCAAGTCAAAGGCAGCTGACCAGGTCAAACCTGACGTGTGGGGTCCACACGTTAGTGTCACAGGTTAAACGCGGGGTTATTTCTGATTTAACTAAAAGATTAAGGCGCCAGGGCCCACTATCAGTGTCAGCAGGCTAATTAGGTTTAATTAACACTTAACTAAAATTTGGAGGGGCCTGGCCC
The DNA here is from genome assembly GCF_018294505.1 of Triticum aestivum. Lineage (NCBI taxonomy): Eukaryota > Viridiplantae > Streptophyta > Magnoliopsida > Poales > Poaceae > Triticum > Triticum aestivum. The sequence goes on from NC_057812.1 coordinate 118,493,462, forward strand.
AGTTGTTAGCGATCCAGGGGATGTCAAACCCCTGGATCAGCGGGGTGAAACCCGCCGGTGACTCGATGCTGGCGGGGCCAGACGCGGCGGTGGGCCTCGGATTTGGTCCTCCGGTGACCAAATGGGCCGCGGAGACCATGGGCGAGGAGCCAGGGCTCGTCCGCGTCTTCTAGGGCAAGTGGGAGAGGCGGGGACGGCCGGAGCTCTCCGGAGCGAAGCTCAAGGCGGCGGTCGGCGCACGGGTTCGGGCGGAAATGAGCCACGAGGCACGGCAGGGGCTACGGAGTGCCTCGGTGGCCTCTTGGCGTTGCACTGATCATGATGGTGTGCTCGGGCGCTAGCTACGGTGGCCCTGGCCACGGCGGCGACATGGCCGGCGGCGAGGTGCTCGCGGTTGCGACGGGTAGCAGGGCTACGACATGGAATCGAGCACGGGGAAGGAGGGGAGACGGAGGAGAGCTGAGAGCGGTCTCGATGGCATCAAGCGCGAGCTCGGGGGAGGCCCGGACGAGGTGAATCGATGGCGAGGACCTCCGGGTACGGAGGTCGAAGAAAATGTTGGGGACGGCGTTGTGGTTCTTCTCAGGTTGCTTGGCTCCACGTGGATGAAGAAGATGACGATGCGGAGCTCGGGGACTCATCGGCAGGGAGTGGAGTGGCCGGTGGCCATGGCTACGGCGAGCAGCGGCGACGAAGCCGTTCGGCGGGGGGGGGGGGTGAGAGGGAGAGGTCCAGGGGAGGGGATGAGCATGGGGGAGAGTGGCAGAGGGTCGAGGGGAGTGCGTGGCGTCGCCTAGACGCGTCTGGGATGAAGCAGGCAGGGAGGAGGTGGCTCGCGCGCGGCGACCATGCGCCCTTCGTCCTCCTGGCAAGAGGAGGAAGACGACAAGGGAGGTGGGGATGGGCCGGGCTGGCTTCAGCAGCAGGCCGCACAGGTAGGCACCAGGTAGTTTCTCTCTCTCTCTGGTTTTCTATTTATTAATGTTTTCTATTTTTTGCAATTTGTTTTGACTTAGTAATAATACTAAATCATTTTATTTTCTTCTGACAATTTTTGCAGGGACCTAAGGGGTTATTCCAAAGCCCCTCAGCAAAAATCAGAATTTTTGGACATATATAAGATATATCACATATATATATATCCAAGGCAAATAATTATTGCATTAATTCCAAATGCCCAAAATAAATACTTATGAGCTCCTGAAAATGTTGGTTCGATTTTTATCTCTGTCCAATATTTTCAGAGAGCAACATGAGCATTTTCTTGGACCCTTTTGGAGCAATTTTTTTATTTGGGTCATTTCCAGAATGATTCTGAGGGTTTCACAAATCCCCATTTCAAATTTAAATGAAATTTAAACATGATGCAAACATGAAGGCTAGCCTAGGTCATACCAGAACTAGGGATGTGACAGAGAGGGTGAAACAAGCTACGGTTATCGAACAATGGAGGTTCAAGGACATGATTATGATGGCTCCGGTGACCAAATGCTGGTGCAAGAAGGAGACCGTGATGACGGCTCCGGTAACCGAACAGAGTCTGGCTAGGTATATATATATTAATTAGGCCTGTGCTAACTAGCTAATTGATTCATTCATTGTTTTGGTATGTACACATATTAACACTTGTCTTTCTTCTTTTTTCTAGCCCTTTATATTGAGCACAACTTCGGTACAGAAACGAGCCCCGAAGAAAAAGTTGCGCCCGGATGAAAGGTTCACGATCACAACAATCGCGCACCATGGCCAACCGATTGAATCCATCTGGACCGAGGAAGCATTTGCTGCTCAGTGCGGGGTTCTTGTTAGGGACAAGATCCCGATCAGCATCCACCAATGGTGTATGCCTAAGAAGGAAGACCCTGAGGTTTCTTATGTCAACGATATGCAGAAAGATGATCTTTGGACCACGTTGAAGGCACATTTCACCCTACCACCAGAGGAGGATCCGGATAAGCTAGTTAAAGAGACATTTATCAAGTCTCATGCTCTTAAGGAGATGGCAGAACTATTCAGGAGGTGGAAGAATGAGTTGAAAACAATGTTTGTCGACAAAGAAGAGACACCAGAATTCACCGGCCGGTATGAGAAGATCAGAGATCACTGGGACGCATTTGTGGCCCACAAGACATCGGACAAGAGCAAGAAGATGTCAGAGACAAACAAGATAAATGCTGCAAAGAAGGAGCATCACCATCGCGCGGGGTCAGGTGGCTACCTGAAAGCCCGACCATTGTGGGCCAAGGCTGAGAATGACCTGCTTGATAAAGGGGTTGAGCCAGAGACATTGCTCTGGCCAGACCGCTGCCAGACTTGCTTCTTCGGGGTTGGCGGATGCTTGGACCCTATAACAGGGAAGTGCATTTGGACTATATCACCGCAGCGCAGCAAGGGATGTTCGTTCCAGACAAAGAGAACGACGAGCTCATAATGGCCCTCGGGAATCCTGAGAACCCTGGACGGACACGAGGCATGCTAGCCTCCGTTTCGTGGAAGGCTGGGTTTCCGAACGCAGGCGGTTACAAATACCAGGAGAGGAGGAAGAAAGTGGAGCAAACCGAACTGCAGAAGCTGCACACAAGGGTGCAAGCACTAGATGAACAAGATGCAGTTCACAGCAAGCGACCTGCCGAAGCTACACCCAAAGCTACCCCGCCATCTCAGTGGAGAAGTAGCGTGGCTTCCATCGAGCTGCTTCAGTTGGGGCCTATCTTCACGGCTCCTGCTAGCTACCCCGTGGATGCTATCACGGAGTCTCAACATTGCCACCTTATGAAGCAATGGCAGAACTTCAAAGTCAAGGCGGCTGTTGGCTCTGTTCGACCTCCTGAACCCGGCGCAACTTTTCATGGTCGTCCAATTCTAGAAGGATATGCTAGGGTGACGTTGGACGAAATAACGGAGGGATTTGAGGACCTCGAGCTTGACCACCCTACCGATGAAGGGAAGACTCGGTTGGGTTCTTCTCTGAAGACTCCATTCCTATGGTGGAAGGAGCTCATCAACCTTCCGAACTGGACGCCTCCGCCTCATCCTCATCCTCCGGTGAGTCAGGGCACTCCGCCTCCTCCTCCGGCGAGTGATCAAGGCACTCTGCCTCGTTCTCCAGCGCGTGGCGGCACTCAGCCTCCTTCTCCGCCTGCGCCGACGCGCTCGAGCAGCCATCATTCTCCTTCTCCGCCTCGTCGGCAAGGGCGGAAGAGACCGGCCGCTGCTCCGGCTGCTCCAGTGCGTCGTACTCATTCTCCTTCACCTCATAAGCAAGCAAAGAAGACAGCCGCAGCCGCTCCGTCTGCTCCAGCATCTAGCAGTACAGCCAGAGGCGGGAGGCAATTCAGATTTGGTCCATCTGTAAAGCCTCTAGAGAAGTGACCGTGCGAGAGGTCCGTGGAGGAAAACAAGAGGATCATGGAAGCCGAAGTGAGGGACTTCTTTGAAGTGGAGAAAGCAAAGAAACATCCACCTCCGGATGAGAAGATAGATCCGGTGAAAGAAAAGCGCACACTTGATGCCTTGAAGAAACCACCACCATCTCCGCTGAAAACCAACTATGACCGCATTATTGGAAAGTCATTTATCAAAGTGGAGCGGTCGGGGAGTACCATCAATGATTGAAGGTTAGAAGAATGACTAGCTGGGAAAAAAATTGCCCAGCTCACCGAAAAAGTGAACCAATCGTGCCCCCCGCTCAAGGTGTCTAGCGATATCGTCGCTAATGATCCGAGGATGGTGCCCGGTTATACCAATCTTGAAGATTACCTGCCCGACGATGCACATTATGATATAATGGAGGTGGACGAACACAAATACCAGTACGGGAAGCCTCTCGTGAGAGCTGGAACTACTCTGACAACAATGATGTGAAGATTCCATGATTGGTACATGAAAACATGCAGCGATTCTGGGGGGAAGGATACTTTCATGCTGAGAGTTAAAGAGGAGCACGACCTCGTTGGAATTGAACTGTTGTCTATTCCATTTGAGGAGTTCTTCTAGTGGTTCAATCAAAAGGCCCTCGATAAATTAACGGTCACTTGCTAATGTCTGTAAGTACTACTTCTGTCATTAAGTCTCTCTCTCTATATATAGCTCAGTTCTTTCATTGCATGTATATATAATTATCCTCACTATATTATGCAGATTGAAGATCGTCGAATGCAAAAAAGCAAGAATCTATGATATTGGGTTCATTAACACAAATCTCATAGATGAATATATGGTTAAATTTGATGCCAAAGAAACCGAGGCCAACTTGCTCAAATTGTTACTTCAAAATCAAAACAAAGATAAAATACTCTTTCCTTACAACTTCAAGTGAGTGTTACTATCTTGTGCATATTCGGTTTCCCTTATTACTCGAGGTTATAGTCATGTAATTGATGAGTTATGCATGCGTGTACAGCTTCCACTATATTCTCCTGGAGATTAAGCTTGAGTAGGGACTAGTAACCATCTTACACTCGAGACGAAAATCTCCCGAGACCTATGCGGACATGACTAAAATGCTCGAGAAGTAAGTTCAATCGATCATTATCGCACCATATCGGCAACTTTTTGTTCATTTCCTGATATCAAGTAATTGTTTTCTTTGTCTCGCGGGGTTTGGAAAGTATTCACCGCACAAGCTCCGGGTCTGCCGGGGGAGCTACGATGGACATGCCCGAAAGTAAGTAGTACTAGCTAGCTAGTTCTGCGCATCTCGATCCTGTTGATTCTAGCTACTTTCATCAATGCCATTTATAATGCTTCATTATCAGTTTGATTGACTTCTATTTCTCGTAAAGTGCTTGTGGAAGGAACAAGGGAATGATTACTGTGGATACTACGTTTGTGTGTTCATCTACAACGCAACTTGCAAAAAAACCCGGGGCTACTCTAAAAGACAATTTGATGTGCGTACACTACTAGGGAAAACCATATAAACAGAACATTAGTAGTAGCGCGGGCTAAAAACGCACGTTGGTGCTAATTAGCAGCAGCGCCGTGTTTTAAACCGCGCTACAGATACAGTTATAGCAGTAGCGCGCCCAAGTACAAAAGCGCTACTACTAAAATTTCCACGGCTTAGCCGATAGGATACACATAGTAGTAGCGATCTACGTAGAACCGCGCTACTGCTACTTGTTTTGTAGCAAGGCGTTTACGAACAAAGGCGCTACTGCTAACGAAAATAAAATTAAATGGAAAGAAAATAAAAAAGAGAAGGAATAGCACTAGCGCTTGTTAAGAAACAAGCTATAGCTACCGTAGCAGAAGCGCACTTTCTGGAACACGCTACTGCTACTTTTAACTTAACCGCGCGGTTCGTTCTTCCCCCACGGCCACTTCCCCCAAATCCCTACTCCTCCGCTGTCGCCGCCCTGCATCGCCGTCGGCCACCGTGCGCGACCCTTCGCTCCCCACACACCCTTGATGCCGCCCCCGCCCCCGACCGCGACCTCGACGCTGCCCCCAACCCCGACCTCGATGCCCCACTACATCGCCGAACTCCGTCGTGCGCCCGCCGCCCCGACCCCGACCCCGTCCCCGACCTTGACACCGCGTGCCCCTCTCCCTAACTCTGCCGGCGCCAGAGGTGAGCACGCCCTACTCCTCCTCCCTTACCCCTGCCTAGCTAGGGTTCTTAGGGTTAAATTTCAGAGTCCATCTAATTAGTTAGGGTTCATCAAATTAGATGCTAATTATGGCAGTACTTGTTAAATAGAATTACTTTTAGAGATCATCGAAATAGTTAGGGTTAAATTTTAGAGTTCATCAAATTAGTTAGGGTTAAATTTTACAGTTCATCAAATTAGTTAGGGTTCATTAAATTTTAGAGTTCATCAAATTAGTTAGGGTTAAATTTTTGAGTTCATCAAATTAATTAGGGTTCATTAAATTTTAGAGTTCATTGCTTAGGGTTAAATTTTAGAGTTCATCTAACTAGTTTTTTTACTATTTTTAGTAAGTGTTTAATAGAATTAGTAAGAAAATTAATATAACTAGTTGAACTAGTTTATTTTTAGTAAAAACTAGTTTATTTTTATTCATAGTAAGTGCTTAATTGAACTAGTTGAGTTAATACAACTATTTTATTTTTAGTATGAAAATTAATATAACTAGTTTACTTTTTTAGTTAAAGCAATTATTCCCGCATCGACGTTGATGATGCCTATCCCGCATCCTCGTCGTCGAGTCGGCAGAGGACACCTGCGTAACCAGATGGGTCATGTCCGGGACTGGGCTCCATCGGGGTGGTACTAGGAGGCGCTACCTACCGGGGGGCGCAGGTTGGTGAGGAGTCAGCCCGTCGTTGACCCGAACATTCTTTGGTGGCGGTCGCGTGGGCCAGTGACGGTCCAGAGGCTCGAGGACCCCGCGGAGGTGGTGCGTCACCGTGTTAGTGAGGAGGACGCGCACCTCCGTCGCTACTTGTTTGCGTTGGAGCACAGTTTCTCCAATACCTGGCAGGTTCTCCAGGGATCTCACTGGAGCTATGATCCTGTGATGGTTCCTTCTCTGTGGGTGTCCACCGCACACGCCGATACCCGTCGTGCGCTAGGGTTTTAGTTGTATTAGTGATGTTATATGTATGATACTATTCAGGATGTATTAGTGATAATATTCGATGATGTACGAACGCATGAGATGATTTACTTTTGCTTATTGAATGCATGCTAATTTGAATACTTACTTATTTTACGATTTGGTTTTGCTTATTGAATGCTCATGTCAATACGAGTCCTATAAGATATTTTGAAGTGTATATCTTGTGTTGCTCAAATAGGATATGTGCTTGCCCAAGTGGCCAGTCATGTTTGGAGGTTACACCTCCGAGTGGCCTATGTTTTGCTGGAGTGTTGATTCATTTCCATTCCGGCAAATTTCAGGCGCTCGATATGTCCTATTTTAGCAAAGGTCATGCCGTATTTTTCTGTGAATTTTGGCATGACTTGTGCCAGAATATGTTGGAAATATCAAGTGTCCCGGATTTGTGTGTTGAGTATCCTGGTAGTTGTCTTCAATCAATTTTCAATTAATGTTTCAACTATGAACATAGGAAATGTCTGACGATGAAAAGGATTTCAGTATTTGCAAGTACTGCGAAGACGAGTGCGGCCTGTGCGACGGAATCTTCCTAGATGATGATAGGCGCTTCAGCATCAAGCTGGACGAGAACTTTGAAGTGGATACAGTAAGTCACAACGGCAAGTATTTTTTCGTAATTAAGCATGACATCTCCTTCATTTGCTTCAACTTATAATTTAATTTTTTTACTATTCTACTAGCGTATCCCCTGCCATGCAAGAGTTTTTGTCTTGGATAAGATAGGTTTTAGTCGTACTATGGAGGTAAAGAAAGTTTACTTGAAGACCGAGCATGGTTATATTTTCCACGCAAAATTATACAACGAAGACGACTAGACCTATTTTGGATGCAAAACTTGGCGAGCACTATGCAAGACTTATGCATTTGAGCCTGATATGGTTATCACCTTTGATATTCGTCCGGAAGATGATATTGAAGGTAATACCGACATCTGGGTCGATGTGCAGACGCCTCCAGTTATACCATTATGTGAGTTTCTTAACCATATTTGTGTCTTTGATATTGTTTATTCAAAAATAGTTGACAACCAATTTCTATTGTCAGCTTATTTCCGTTCAAGAAAACATGACCAGCGCTTGGTAGACAGGACATACTACTGTCCCGAGGCTGAACTAAACTGCGAGGAGCTAAGTCATTATGTTTCATGGCTTCAGGATCTTGATACTGTCAAGACAAATTTTCTTCCTGCACTTAGAAATGTTAGTACTGAAAACGTGCGACCAATAGTGTTTGTACTGAACTACGGTCACATCTATTTAGGAAAGATGGTAAGATTTTTACTATTTGTCCTCAGTTCATCTTTTGCATACATTATTTTTTAAGCCAAACTTCATTGCTAAGTATGTTACTATACGATGTTCTTCAACAGGGACTCCCGATGAATGTTGTGCCTGATTGGATCGAGACTAAAGGTACCATGAATATTGTTAGCTTACGGCCAAGATATCCTACAATGCACTTTAGTGCATTCAGGATTTCTAATAGCATGGAATGCTTAATAGTGAAAGACTGGAGCAAAATTGTGAATGATCGCAAAGAAGTACTAGGTTGCAGCAATCAAAAGCATAGCCCACGATTAGGAGACAGGTTCATCTTCATGCTCCAACTTGATGAAGGAGGAGTGCTATACATGTTTTATGTTATTTTACCTGAGAGAGAGAGCAGAAGGAGTGATTAGCTAGCTAGAACTGAGTTTGAAGATGATGATGTGCTACACTATGACTATGATGATTAAATAGCTAGTGTTCGTGGTAATGACTATGATGATTATTATTGCTAGTGTTGGTGGTGATTAGATAGCTATCGCACTACTAGGAAAAGGCCTACTAATGGCGCACCAGTTTTGCCTACTAATGGCGCACTACTAGTGTGCCATTAGTATCACGCCACTAGTGTTTCTTACTAATGGCGCACCACGCAGTGCGCCAGTAGTATAGGACACCATGCGCCATTAGTATGCCTCCCCGGGGGCCATGTTTAACCATGTGCTTTGGCATACTAATGGCGCACTGTTGTGTGATGCGCCATTAGTATACTTTGGCATACTAATGGCGCATTGTTGTGTGATGCGCCATTAGTATACTTTGGCATACTAATGGCGCACTGCTGTGTGATGCGCCATTAGTATACTTTGGCATACTAATGGCGCACTCTGTAGTGATGCGCCATTAGTATGAATATTAGGTTTTATTATTTTTTGCTTTTCTGATTTTTGCACAGGTTACAAAATATATTATTTGACAGAATATAGACAGCAGCACACAGCAACAGCAGATTCATCGAATACGATAGAAGATTAGTCTCCGAATACAATTCATCATATTAGTCTCCGAATTCAAAAGACCGAACAAAGATAAAACATTACAAGTCTCGAGACCGCAAGTATCGAGTTTGTCTTCACATTACAAGTCGATATCGATCATCTAAACTACCATCACATAGAAGAGAGCTGCGGTCATCACGATGAGCATCATCGCGATGAAACTAGTCTTCATCCGGTTCCTCCAACGCTCCCTCCTCTCTCCCGCTAGATAGCGGGCGTATCTAGATTCCGCCTCCGCCCTAGTGGTGTACCCTTTGTAACTGTTACCGCTGAAACGGTGAACCTGTCTCCGACACTCCTCCCAGTCGTCGTAGACTCTGGGAACCTTACCCTTGTACATGACATACGACGGCATCTCTATGCACAAGCCAAACAACAGACAATACATACATAAGCAATATATAAGTATGCAACAAAAGGATCAGAAGAGAAAAGCAAGACATGTCATTAATAGCATGATTCATGGTCCTAATAATAAATAGCATCAATTACATCTAATTTGAACGACTGTCCAAACCAAAGAGACATACAAGTTCATTAAAGTTTAATTACAACATTAGCCAATCAATGTTTCAGAACTACACATAGCATCACTACTGTCGACTCGACTCATGGGACCGGAGCGTGGATGAAGCCGCCGTCTGTCGTGATGGTCATGAAATCGCGGGCGTTGTCAGCCTGCATTTGTAGCATTCCGTCTATCTCCCTGTTGGACGGTTGATATCTGAGGTAGAACTGCCCCGAGGTATGAAGGACATCTTGATGGATGATGTCCGCAAACTCCGACTGGATGCGAAAGAATTCTTGTCTGATGTCCACGTCCTGGATTGCCGACATGCTCGCGACCCAATCTTTGAGATTATCTGGTAGCAGAAGGTGATTATGGTCCCTTACGATCGCCTGCATGTCATGGAGGGCGTAGTAGGCATCCTTCTGACCGCCAGGCGGCTGCTTGACGCAGCAGAACTTAGTATTGTGGGCAAACACGTGCTTGCCGTACCTACGAACTGGCCTGGTGAAGGTGCCTCTAGATTTGGCGTAGCCGGAGAGAACATCATCAAGAACTTTCTTGATATTTGTGTAGTCCATCTTGGAGTCATGGTTCGGGTCAAAATACGTGGCCATGGAATATTTCGGGCTTAAGAGGATGAGTGTGCAATGTGTGTCACTACACAGAAGACGGAATGTTAGAAAAAAAGAACGATCGAAATCTAAGAAATCATATGTTACGGGGCAGTTAAGGGATGAGTTACTCGGGAAAGTAAGCCACGAGGAAGTTATACTTATCTGGGTTTGCCAGAATGACGCCTTCGAGGTGTGAACTTGCGACTTGGCGGTCCCCAGCGCTGCCCAAGAGCTTGGCACACATGTAGAAGGTGTCAACTATCACGATGTCCGGGGTCTTGTCTCTAATGATTCGCATCTCCATACTCAGTGAAAACAGCCGAACGAAGGTGTAGTGCAGCGGATGAAGGTTAAACATAGCAAAGATGTCATCAAACCGCAGGACGATCGTACCCCTGATGGCACCATCCACAAAGCCCTTGCCCTCTGGCACCTTGGCCACGAAAACCGGGTATGCCACATCATTCTCTCTGAGACGCCGCTTCTCCAAAGAAAGAACACTGTCATGCAGACTCCGCATAGCACCGGTTGCAGCATTGAGCATATTTGTCGGTAGCATCGCCCTACCCGCCACATGCACCCTCCTCGAGATATCCTTAGGTGAAGGTGGCCCGTCCTGAGCACGGATCGTACTCGGTGCCGGCTGGCTCGCACCCTTGTTACTCTTTCTTTTCCTTCCCTTCTTCTTCTGTTGTAATGGGACCGAGTTCTACTCACAGACCGCCTTCTTGAGTGTGTTGGGGCTGATAATATTTGGCACCTCGGCTATCTGAGGCTCGATGAAGTCGGCAGCTGGAGGCGTCTCCTGAGAACTGAACGCCAGACGACGCCTGTTGCAACTGGGTTTCTCCGCCGTACCAGCTAGACCGCGGTCATCTTGGTTGGGTTCTTGAGAAAGAGGCCCACATAATTCGTCATCGTACCCATGTTCGGCAAAGTACTTATCGATGTTGCCAAATGTACAGCCGTCGTCGTTGTCGTCGTCGTCCAGATCATGTGCCATATGCATGTTCAGATCCTGTGCCATAGGGATGTCCGGCATGTCCGGTAGCGTTGCGACGGTCTTGCCATGGCTTGGCGCCGGCACGACTGGCGGTGTTGTCTTTGGGGTGGTGTCCCCCGCCCCCAAACGAATCTGGCTCTTCGGCCAAAGCAGGGGCAAACTTAGGCAGGTGCTGAGGGTCATCAGATCATCTTCGTTGGCCCTGGCGGGTTGAATCGGAGGTAACAACTCGTCGCAGCCTGGCAGCACCCGAACCTGTTGAACCCTATACACGGTGGGTTGCATCGGTTTACCATGGAACACGGGGTTTCCTGGTTGAACGATTTTGCCCTTGGCGACATCGACCAACTCGTCGTTCACGAAGTGCAGGAGAGTGCACGGAACGTCGGCGGCGCCCTGCGAAAACATGTAGGGCGTCAGGGATGCCCAGTCAAAGGCAAGGAGATGAAGTCCTCGGCCGAGAGGCTTAAATAGTTACCGTGATGATGGCGTCGAGCTCGGGTAATGTCAAGGCACCGCCAACGGCGGGCATGCAATTGACGGAGGGGTCGCTTGCTGGCGAGGTGTCGGCCGGCGTACACCCAGGTGCATTAAGCTCCAATGCCGGCATCAGAGACACCAATACTGCTGCCGCCGTAGACACCAATACCGCTGCCGCCGGAGACACCAATGGCCCCGCCTGCGCGTTCTGCGAGTTGCTGGCCGTGAAGCTGGGAATCGGGGGCGGCCCATGTTGGCCACCCGCAATCCACGTCGTTATCCCATGAATCAAGGTAGGCATAATGCCGGTGAGCATCGATCCCAGTTGTTGTTGCACTTGCTCTTGGACCATCTCCAGAATCCGCGCCACTTGCGCATTGAGTGCTTCAACCTCGCACAACTGGCTTTCTGAGCTGGTCTTTTTCTCCTTTCGCCCACCAGCGTTATAGTATGACGACCATTTTGTGGACAAGCCTTTGCCGGCTACACGACCAGGTGACGTCGGCTTACTGAGCTTATCCTCGTTTTTCATTACGTTCAATGCCCTATTCAAAGGGGTGTCCAAAGGGGAGCTCTGAGACGACCCCGCACTATTGCTTTCTTTGTCCTGCGAAAGGAACGTGAACCATTTAGAAATATTGGGGATCAATTAGAATGCAACCATATGGAGCTAATTACGTGGGGGTGTATTCCTTACCAGAACAAGCTCAAGCGCCTTGGTCTTCGGATCCGTGGTATGCTCCTCTGTTACCGGGTCCTCCTTGTACCGGGCCCTGAGAAAGTTCCTGGTCTGTTGTCACGGTATTTCTCGAAGCGGGGCGGTAGGCCTTGCTCGGCACGCTCCGCGTCCTCCTTGTCCCATATAGGCTCCGCCACTCTGTAACCGCCGGGACCGAGTTGGTGGACCCCTAAGTTCAACTGCTGCAGTTCTTTCCCCCACTGACTTGATTCGGAGGTTGCGGGGCTCTCACACTTGATCTTGAACTCCTTGTAGTCATCTTCGCTAATCAAAGGATATTTCGCTTTGATCTTCTCATAACTATCACCTTTGTCAATCATTGCCTTTACCGTAATTTTCCAAGTAGACTGGGCCGTGCTAATCCTCGTGAGGTCGGCACCGTTCACTTTATTCCATGAGAGGCGTGTGTTTGCAAACTCAGCGTGGAACTTGTATCGTTTGTGCAGCTTCGTGAAGAGAAGGCTGCGCAAATTCCCTCGGTCCTTATGCCTTAGGTTCTCGGTGTTGATCGAGGCGGTGCTCCAGAGAATGCACCCGAGCTGAACCGAGTACCCCTTGACTACGTGTTTGGGCGCCGTCGGATGCCTGTCGGAGTTCACTTCAGTAAATTCCTCCCTGACGGTGCCGAGCACGTTCGGGCGCCGGTCCTTCCGTTGCCTCTTCGGTTGGCTGCCATTTGTGTGTGCGCCGCCATCATCAGTGGTGGCATCCGCGGCGCCATCATCAGTGGTGTCATCCCCGACGCCACTAGGGGTTGTGTAGTCAGGATCGGTGTCTTCTGCGGCGTCCTCATAGCGGTGAGGTTCTTCCTCCAACTCCTGGGACAGCTCCCAGAATTGCATGCCGCCCGAACCGCCGGCCTCATCGTTGTGGGCCATGTTTCACTCTAAATAGGAAAAAAGTTTGGTCAAAAAGTTGGTTATTGTCAAGGAACAAGATCATGGTCTCATCATTTAGGGTTTGTCGACACCGAGGCATCCTAAAAGCTAAGCTTTTATCATTTAGGGTTTGTCGACGCCGAGGCACCCTAAAAGCCTAAGCATACATCATTTAGGTTCTCATCGACATCGAGGCACCCTATAGAAGCCAAGTTAAGTTTTCATCATTTAGGGCTTATCGATGCCGAGGCACCCTAGGTTAGGCCTAATCACTTGGCACTAATCACTTGGCTCTATTGCCACCTATGTTGGGCTTATCATCTAGGGCTTATCGATGCTAAGGAGAATTCTAAGTTGGGCCTAATCACTTGGCTCTATTGCCACCTATGGTTTAATGCAGCAAGAATGGCGGGGCAGTTGATCCTACTTAACTAAGTACTAAGATACCCCGGCCCATGCATTAGTCACAAGTACCCCATATGTCCTATTTTTAGCAAAGTCATGCTAAAATTCACGGAAAATTTCAGCATGACCTTTGCTGAAAATAGGACATATGGAGTACCCGAATTTGCCAGAACGGAAGCTAATCGACATTCCGGCAAACTCAAGGGCCTCTCGGGGTACCTGCAAATTCATCACGACACAATGGTCGGAGACAAAACCCAGCAAACTAGCACCACAATGTGCCTCTACTTTCATATGGATGAAAAGGCCACAGACCATATGGCCCTCTACTTGCATATGGACAAAAATCAGCTCAACTTATGTGAGCTTCCATTCCAGATCTAATAGGTCACCCAGCAAAAATTATAAGTCCTCACACCATATATACTTTATCACATTATAAGTCCTCACACCATCAACTATGAAAAAAATCTGAGAGTATTAGTCTGGTTACATTCACCCAAGTCCAAACGTAAAATTATGTCCAACATAGTACAACCCACTTTGGTAATTTCATACGATTTAATATACCAAACGAAACCTGACAAGTGATATGTGTTTTAAGTATCTACAGAACTAACTAGCAGCAGGTGTGCAATGACAAAATTCTGGAGTTATGCTATGCAATCTAGAATGTAGTCTAAGGGGAACTAACTAGCAGCAGCTCATCTAGAACACATGTGAGTACTTCAATGGAAATAGCAACATCAGGAAGAAAAGAAGGAACATTGTCCCACAGTAGCAACAACAGGTGTTCAATTAGTCAAGCAGCAGGAACACACAAGCAAAGCTTGTGTTCAATTAGTGAAGCAGTTGGTGTGACTATACAAATTACTCTACTGATACATGATACATGTGTCATGTGCATTGATCACTATAGCCTTGTTCTCTGACCAAACATCTTCATCTCACTACATGGACAGCGCAGTGTACTGCTATGTCCACTCACAGACCAAAAAATTGCAACCAATAATGAACAAATGCCTAACAGTTCCATGGAGCTACTGGATTAAGTGAGAGCTATATGCAGTTTTTTTTAAAACAAGTGAGAACTCCTACATGCTTGCCAGGCCATGAAAAAAATGAGTGTTGTTTCCAGAATTATTTCATAGAGTGAATACAGTATGTTCTCCAAAACTCAGCAAACAATATGCAGATCGTTCTTAGTGTCTCTTGCTTTTCTGATAGCCAAATAGCCACTAATAATGTGCCATTGGGATAATCATCGCTTCAAATCATTTGTCTGGAAACAAAGGAATGTATAAACTGAATTTGCAGAATAATAAAGACAGATATGAGTTGCTAGCTGTTATGAGGCAACAGATATGTCTTTGCTTGCTGCAGTTGTGGTTCTGTGTCATTGATGTCCTAGGAGTTTTCTCAAATTTTACTAGCTCAAGTGTGATTGAGGGAGTCCTGGATTAGGGGGTGTTCGGATGGCCGGACTATACCTTCAGCCGGACTCCTGGACTATGAAGATGCAAGATTGAAGACTCCGTCCCGTGTCCGGAAGGGATTTTCCTTGGCGTGGAAGGCAAGCTTGGTGACATGGATATGAAGATCTCCTACCATTGTAACCGACTCTATGTAACCCTAACCCTATCCGGTGTCTATATAAACCGGAGGGTTTTAGTCTATAGGACAACATACACATCAACAATCATACCATAGGCTAGCTTCTAGGGTTTAGCCTCCTCGATCTCGTGGTAGATCTACTCTTGTACTACCCATATCATCAATATTAATCAAGAAGGACATAGGGTTTTACCTCCATCGAGAGGGCCCGAACTTGGGTAAAACTTTGTGTCCCTTGTCTCCTGTTACCATCCGGCCTAGACGCACAGTTCGGGACCCCCTACCCGAGATCCGCCGGTTTTAACACCGACAGTGATTCTATTTCCTATTTACCTATGTGTCCCACAGTTACTTTGTTACATAATTACCCTTTCATAAACTAAGCAATTAACTTGAGCACATAGTTACATACTAGTTTGTTTCACTCAAAAGCAAACAAATCTCCTGGAATGTGTCACAAAATTGAGTTTTAACCAACTACCATATATAATTTTGCTATTAAGCACAGATCATTTTTGTTCAGGTTTATTTTTCCAGAAGAAGTATAAGTCTGCTCCTAAACAAACAAGGCCGGCCCTGTGGCGACTTGGATAACAGCTTGCTACACTGACAGAGAGGAAGACGAAATCGAAGGGGGGGAGGGGAACCGGTGCAGCTCACCGAGAGGAAGATGATGGCGAGCTCGTGCAGGGCCGGGGTTGACGAGGTGACGCGGATCGACAGTGAGGCCGTGGTGGCCGGAGGTGGAAAAAGACCTCGATCTGCATGATGCAGAGTCGTCGAGCTTGAACGACTGGCCGTAGATGACGTAGAAGAACACTGCAGAGCTCCTGGACTCCTTGGTGGGGTGCGGGAACGATGCGGTGACGGGGACAACCTAGTCGGGTGAAGCAGCGCAAGGGGAGGGGAAGTGGGGAGGTGCTAGGGTGTGGAGCGGGCTTGGGGGTCGTCGGAACGGGTGCGGGGGAGCCGGAGCGGGTGTGCAGCGGGCGCGGGAGTCGTCGGAGCGGGCCGGGGGTCGTCGGAGCGGGTGTGGCGGGGGAGGGAAGGGGGGTCTGGCGAGGGAGAGGGAAGGGGGATCGGGCGAAGGGGTATCCAGCTAGAGGGGGGAATGTTAGTAATGGCGCACCCTCCTCTGGTGCGCCATTAGTAGTTTTTTTCTGATAGCAATGGCACACCCTCCTCTGGTGCGCCATTAGTAACTTTTTTTCTGATAGCAATGGCGCACCCTCCTCTGGTGCGCCATTAGTAACTTCTTTTTTTCATTATTTCTTGTTGCATCTAATAATTTGTTTTTTATCAAATTTGTTATTTTCATGAGGACTAGAATAGAAGATATCATCAAATATCATCAAAAAATTTAAATATCATCAAATTTGTTTTTTTATTTTTAATTGAAAATATCATCAAATTTGTTATTTAAAAATATCATCAAATTTGTTATTTGAAAATATCATCAAATTTGTTATTTGAAAATATCATCAAATTTGTTATTTAAAAATATCATCAAAAAGTGGGGAAGGGTGCGGGGTGTCGGCGGCGGCGGTGGAGCGGGACGGGGGAGGGTGCGGAGGGTCGGCGGCGGCGGTGGAGCGGGGGAGGGTGCGGTGGGTCGTTGTTGGAAATATGCCCTAGAGGCAATAATAAAAGTGTTATTATTATATTTCCTTGTTCATGATAATCGTTTATTATCCATGCTATAATTGTATTAATAGGAAACTCAGATACATGTGTGGATACATAGACAACACCATGTCCCTAGTGAGCCTCTAGTTGACTAGCTCGTTAATCAATAGATGGTCACGGTTTCCTGACCATGGACATTGGATGTCATTGATGACGGGATCACATCATTACGAGAATGATGTGATGGACATGACCCAATCCTAAGCCTAGCACAAAGATCGTGTAGTTCGTATGCTAAAGCTTTTCTAATGTCAAGTATCTTTTCCTTAGACCATGAGATTGTGCAACTCCCGGATACCGTAGGAATGCTTTGGGTGTACCAAACGTCACAACGTAACTGGGTGGCTATAAAGGTGCATTACAGGTATCTCCGAAAGTGTCTGTTGGGTTGGCACGAATCGAGACTGGGATTTGTCACTCCGTGTAAACGGAGAGGTATCTCTGGGCCCACTCGGTAGGACATCATCATAATGTGCACAATGTGACCAAGGGGTTGATCACGGGATGATGTGTTACGGAACGAGTAAAGAGACTTGCCGGTAACGAGATTGAACAAGGTATCGGTATACCGACGATCGAATCTCGGGCAAGTACAATACCGCTAGACAAAGGGAATTGCATACGGGATTGATTAAGTCCTTGACATCGTGGTTCATCCGATGAGATCATCGTGGAACATGTGGGAGCCAACATGGGTATCCAGATCCCGCTGTTGGTTATTGACCGGAGAACGTCTCGGTCATGTCTGCATGTCTCCCGAACCCGTAGGGTCTACACACTTAAGGTTCGATGACGCTAGGGTTATAAAAGGAAGTTTGTATGTGGTTACCGAATGTTGTTCGGAGTCCCGGATGAGATCCCGGACGTCACGTGGAATTCCGGAATGGTCCGGAGGTAAAGATTTATATATGGGAAGTCCTGTTTTGGTCACCGGAAGAGTTTCGGGGTTTATCGGTAACGTACCGGGACCACCGGGAGGGTCCCGGGGGTCCACCAAGTGGGGCCACCAACCCCGGAGGCTTGCATGGGCCAAGAGTGGTGAGGGACCAGCCCCTTAGTGGGCTGGTGCGCCTCCCACAAGGGACCATGGCGCCTAAGAGGTGGAAAGGGGGCAAACCCTAAGGGGATATGGGCCTTAGGGCCCATATTGGTGCGCCTCCCTCTCCTCTCCCCTCTTGGCCGCCACCCCCTTTGCCATCTAGGGCTGCCACCCCCCTAGGTGTGGGAACCCTAGAAGGGGGCGCACCCTCCTCCCTCTCCCCTATAAATAGTAAGGCATAGGGCTGCCCATAACACGCGATTCGATCTCTCGTTGGTGCATCCCTGCGTCTCTTCTTCCTCCTCTTCTAGCCACGCTCCTCCACCACCACCACGCCGTTGTGCTGCTGCTGGATGGAGTCTTCCTCAACCTGTCCCTCTCTCCTTGCTGGATCAAGGCATGGGAGACGTCACCGGGCTGTACGTGTGTTGAACGCGGAGGTGCCGTCCGTTCGGCACTTGGTCATCGGTGATTTGGATCACGACGAGTACGACTGCATCAACCCCGTTCACTTGAACGCTTCCGCTTAGCGATCTACAAGGGTATGTAGATGCACTCTCCTTCCCTCGTTGCTAGTTTCTCCATAGATAGATCTTGGTGACACGTAGGAAAATTTTGAATTTCTGCTACGTTCCCCAGCAGTGGCATCATGAGCTAGGTCTATTGCGTAGATTCTTTGCACGAGTAGAACACAAAGTAGTTGTGGGCGTTGATTTTGTTCAATATGCTTACCGTTACTAGTCCAATCTTGGTTCGACAGTATTGTGGGATGAAGCGGCCCGGACCGACCTTACACGTACTCTTACGTGAGACAGGTTCCACCAACTGACATGCACTTGGTGCATAAGGTGGCTAGCGGGTGCCAGTCTCTCCCACTTTAGTCGGAACGGATTCGATGAAAAGGGTCCTTATGAAGGGTAAATAGCAATTGGCATATCACGTTGTGGTTTTGCGTAGGTAAGAAACGTTCTTGCTAGAAACCCATAGCAGCCACGTAAAACATGCAAACAACAATTAGAGGACGTCTAACTTGTTTTTGCAGGGTATGCTATGTGATATGATATGGCCAAGAAGAATGTGATGAATGATATGTGATGTATGAGATTGATCATGTTCTTGTAATAGGATTCACGACTTGCATGTCGATGAGAATGAAAACCGGCAGGAGCCATAGGAGTTGTCTTTATTTATTGTATGACCAGCGTGTCATTGAACAACGCCATGTAACTTACTTTACTTTATTGCTAAACGCGTTAGCCATAGAAGTAGAAGTAGTCGTTGGCGTGACAACTTCATGAAAACACGATGATGGAGATCATGATGATGGAGATCATGGTGTCAAGCCGGTGACAAGATGATCATGGAGCCCCGAAGATGGAGATCAATGGAGCTATATGATATTGGCCATATCATGTCACAACTATATAATTGCATGTGATGTTTATTATGAATATGCATCTTGTTTACTTAGGACGACGGTAGTAAATAAGATGATCCCTTACAAAATTTCAAGAAGTGTTCTCCCCTAAATGTGCACCGTTGCTACAGTTTGTCGCTTCTAAGCACCACGTGATGATCGGGTGTGATGGATTCTTACGTTCACATACAACGGGTGTAAGACAGTTTTACACAGCGAAAACACTTAGGATTAACTTGACGAGCCTAGCATGTACAGACATGGCCTCGGAACACGGAGACCGAAAGGTCGAGCATGAGTCGTATAGTAGATACGATCAACATGAAGATGTTCACCGATGATGACTAGTCCGTCTCACGTGATGATCGGACACGGCCTAGTTGACTCGGATCATGTAATCACTTAGATGACCAGAGGGATGTCTATCTGAGTGGGAGTTCATAAGATGAACTTAATTATCCTGAACATAGTCAAAAGACCTTTTGCAAATTATGTCATTAGCTCGCGCTTTAGTTCTACTGTTTTAGATATGTTCCTAGAGAAAATATAGTTGAAAGTTGATAGTAGCAATTATGCGATCAGTAGAAAGCTTATGTCCTTAATGCACTGCTCAGTGTGCTGAACCCCAAACATCGTTTGTGGATGTTGCGAACATCGGACATACACGTTTTGATAACTACGTGATAGTTCAGTTAAACGGTTTAGAGTTGAGGCACTAAAGACGTTTTCGAAATATCGCGGAACATATGAGATGTTTCAAGGGCTGAAATTGGGATTTCAGGCTCCTGCCCACGTCAAGAGGTATAAGACCTCCGACGATTTTCTTAGCCTGCAAACTAAGGGAGAAAAGCTCAATCGTTGAGCTTGTGCTCAGATTGTCTGAGTGCAACAATCACTTGAATCGAGTGGGAGTTGATCTTCCAGATAAGATAGTGATGTTTCCCCAAAGTCATTGCCACCAAGCTGCTAGAGCTTTGTGATGAACTATAACATATCAGGGATAGATATGATGATCCTTGAGGTATTCATGATGTTTGACACCGCGAAAGTAGAAATCAAGAAGGAGCATCAATTGTTGATGGTTGGTGAAACCACTAGTTTCAAGAAGGGCAAGGGCAAGAAGGGATACTTCATGAAACGGCAAATCAGCTGCTGCTCTAGTGAAGAAACCCAAGGTTGAACCCAAACCTGAGACTAAGTGCTTCTGTAATAAAGGGAACAGCCACTGGAGCAGAATTACCCTAGATACTTGGTAGACGAGAAGGCTGGCAAGGTCGATAGAAGTATATTGGATATACATTGTGTTGATGTGTACTTTACTAGTACTCCTAGTAGCACCAGGGTATTAGATACCGGTTCGGTTGCTAAAGTGTTAGTAACTCGAAATAAAAGCTACGGAATAAACGAAGACTAGCTAAAGGTGAGCTGACGATATGTGTTGGAAATGTTTCCAATGTTGATATGATCAAGCATCGCACGCTCCCTCTACCATCGAGATTGGTGTTAAAACCTGAATAATTGTTATTTGGTGTTTGCGTTGAGCATAGACATGATTGGATTATGACTATCACAATACAGTTATTCATTTGAAGAGAATAATGGTTACTCTATTTATTTGAATAATACCTTCAATGGTCTTGCACCTAAAATAAATGGTTCATTTAAATCTTGATCGTAGTGATACACATGTTCATGCCAAAAGATAGTAATGATAGTACCACCTACTTGTGGCACTGCCACGTAAGTCATATCGGTATAAAATGCATGAAGAAGCTCCATGTTGATGGATCTTTGGACTCACTCATTTTTGAAAAGTTTGAGACATGCAAACCATGTCCATTGGTGCATACGCATGAAGAAACTCCATATAGATGGATCGTTTGGACTCACTTGATTTTGAATCACTTGAGATATGAAAATCATACCACATGGGCAAGATGACTGAAAAGCCTCGTTTTCAGTAAGATGGAACAAGATAGCAACTTGTTGGAAGTAGCACATTTTGATGTGTCCAGTCCAATGAGTGCTGAGGTATGCAGTGAATGTCGTTATGTTCTTACTTCACAGATGATTCGAGTAGATGTTGAGAATATTTACTTGATGAAACGCAAGTCTGAATTATTGAATGGTTCAAGTAATTTCAGAGTGAAGTAGAAGATCATTGTGACAAGAGGATAAAATGTCTATGATATGATCATAGAGATGAATATCTGAGTTACGATTTTTGGCACACAATTAAGACATTGTGGAAATTGTTTCACAATTAATACCGCCTGGAACACCATAATGTGATGGTGTATCCGAACATCATAGTTGCACCCTATTGGATAGGATGGGTACCATGATGTCTCTTATCGAATTACCACTATCGTTCATGGGTTAGGCATTAGAGACAACCGCACTCACTTTAATAGGGTACCACGTAATTCCGTTGAGACGACACCGTTTGGAGAAACCTAAGTTGTCGTTTCTTAAAGGTTTGGGACTGCGACGCTTATGTGAAAAAGTTTCAGGATTGATAAGCTCGAACCCAAAGCGGATAAAATGCATCTTCATAGGACACCCAAAACAGTTGGGTATACCTCCTAATTCAGATCCGAAAGCAATAAGGATTGTTTCTTGTACCGGGTCCTTTCTCGGGGAAAAGTTTGTCTCGAAAAGTTGAGTGGGAGGATGGTGGGGACTTGATGAGGTTATTGAACCATCACTTCAACCAGTGTGTATCAGGGCACAGGAAGTTGTTCCTGTGGCACCTACACCAATTGAAGTGGAAGCTTATGATAGTGATCATGAAGTTTCGGATCAAGTCACTACCGAACCTCGTAGGACGACAAGGACGCGTACTACTTCGGAGTGGCACGGTGATCCTGTCTTGAAGATCATGTTGCTAGACAACAATGAACCTACGAGCTATGGAGAAGCGATGGTGGGCCCAAATTCCGACAAATGGTTAGAAGCCATGGAATCCGAGATAGGATCCATGTATCAGAACAAAGCATGGACTTTGGTGGACTTGCCCGACGATCGGCAAGCCATTGAGATAAATGGATCTTTAAGAAGAAGACGGACGTGGACGGTAATGTCACCGTCTATGAAGCTCGACTTGTGGCGAAGAGTTTTTTCACAAGTTCAATGAGTTGACTACGATGAGATTTTCTCATCCGTAGCGATGCTTAAAGTCCGTCGGAATCACGTTAGCACAAGTTGCATTTATGAAATCTGGCAGATGGATGTCAAAACGAGTTTCCTTACCAGTCGTGAGGAAAGGTTGTATGCGATACAATCAGAAAGGTTTTGTCGATCCTAAGGATGCTAAAAGGTATGCTGGCTCCAACGGTCCTTCTAAGGACTGGAGTAAGCATCTCGGAGTTGGAATGTACACTTTGATGAGATGATCAAAGATTTTGGGTTTGTACAAAGTTTATGAGAAACTTGTATTTCCAAAGAAGTGAGTGGGAGCACTATAGAATTTCTGTTGAATATATGTTGTCGACATATCATAGATCAGAGATGACGTAGATTTTCTAGAAAGCATATAGGGTTAATTGAAAAGTGTTTTTCAATAGAAAACCTGGATTAAGCTACTTGAACATTGAGCATCAAGATCTATAAGGATAGATCAAAATGCTTAATAATACTTTCAAATGAGCACATACCTTGACATGATCTTGAAGGTGTTCAAGATGGATCAGTCAAAGAAGAAGTTCTTGCCTGAGTTGTAAAGGTACGAAGTTAAGACTTAAAGCTCGACCTCGGCAGAAAAGAGAGAAAGGACGAAGGTCGTCCCCTATGCTTTAGACGTAGGCTCTACAGTATGCTATGCTGTGTACCGCACCTGAAGTGTGCCTTGCCATGAGTCAGTCAAGGGGTACAAGAGTGATCCAAGAATAGATCACAGTACAGCGGTCAAAATTATCCCTAGTAACTAGTGGACTAAGGAATTTTATCGGTTATGGAGGTGATAAAGAGTTCGACGTAAAGAGTTACGATGATGCAAGCTTAACACCTATTCGGATAGCTCTGAATAGAGATACCGGATATGTATAATGGAGAAACAATTTAGAATAGCTCCAAGTAGAACAGTTATTTGGAATAGCTCCAAATAGAGCGTGGTAGCTGCATCTAGGAGATGACATAGAGATTTGTAAAGCACACACGGATCTGAAAGATTCAGACCCGTTGACTAAAACCTCTCTCACAAGCAAAACATGATCAAACCTGAGAACTCATTGAGTCTTAATCACATGATGATGTGAACTAGTTTACAGACACTAGTAAACTCTTTGGAGGTCGATCACATGGCGATGTGACCTGTGAATGTTAATCACATGGCGATGTGAACTAGATTATTGACTCTAGTGCAAGTGGGAGACTGTTGGAAATATGCCCTAGAGGCAATAATAAAAGTGTTATTATTATATTTCCTTGTTCATGATAATCGTTTATTATCCATGCTATAATTGTATTAATAGGAAACTCAGATACATGTGTGGATACATAGACAACACCATGTCCCTAGTATACCGACGATCGAATCTCGAGCAAGTACAATACCGCTAGACAAAGGGAATTGCATACGGGATTGATTAAGTCCTTGACATCATGGTTCATCCGATGAGATCATCGTGGAACATGTGGGAGCCAACATGGGTATCCAGATCCCGCTGTTGGTTATTGACCGGAGAACGTCTCGGTCATGTCTGCATGTCTCCCGAACCCGTAGGGTCTACACACTTAAGGTTCGATGACGCTAGGGTTATAAAAGTAAGTTTGTATGTGGTTACCGAATGTTGTTCGGAGTCCCGGATGAGATCCCGGATGTCACGAGGAATTCCGGAATGGTCCAGAGGTAAAGATTTATATATGGGAAGTCCTGTTTTGGTCACCGGAAGAGTTTCGGGGTTTATCGGTAACGTACCGGGACCACCGGGAGGGTCCCGGGGGTCCACCAAGTGGGGCCACCAACCCCGAAGGCTTGCATGGGCCAAGAGTGGTGAGGGACCAGCCCCTTAGTGGGCTGGTGCGCCTCCCACAAGGGACCATGGCGCCTAAGAGGTGGAAAGGGGGCAAACCCTAAGGGGATATGGGCCTTAGGGCCCATATTGGTGCGCCTCCCTCTCCTCTCCCCTCTTGGCCGCCACCCCCTTTGCCATCTAGGGCTGCCGCCCCCCTAGGGGTGGGAACCCTAGAAGGGGGCGCACCCTCCTCCCTCTCCCCTATAAATAGTAAGGCATAGGGCTGCCCATAACACGCGATTCAATCTCTCGTTGGTGCATCCCTGCGTCTCTTCTTCCTCCTCTTCTAGCCATGCTCCTCCACCACCACCAGGCCGTTGTGCTGCTGCTGGATGGAGTATTCCTCAACCTCTCCCTCTCTCCTTGCTGGATCAAGGCATGGGAGACGTCACCGGGCTGTACGTGTGTTGAACGCGGAGGTGCCGTCCGTTCGGCACTTGGTCATTGGTGATTTGGATCACGACGAGTACGACTCCATCAACCCCGTTCACTTGAATGCTTCCGCTTAGCGATCGACAAGGGTATGTAGATGCACTCTCCTTCCCTCATTGCTAGTTTCTCCATAGATAGATCTTGGTGACACGTAGGAAAATTTTGAATTTCTGCTACGTTCCCCAGCAGTCGTCAGCGGCGGTGGAGAGGGGGAGGGTGCGGGGGGGTCGTCGGCGGCGGTGGAGCGGGGGGAGGGTGCGGGGTTGCTCGGCGGCGAGGGGGATCTGGCGAGGGGGATAGCTATCGAGAGGGAGGGGGATCGAGATCGAGTGTCCTCATGAATATTCAATATTTTTTCATATTGAATATGAAAAAATATCATCAAATTTGAAAAAATATTCACGAATTCAAAAATTGCCCATGAAATTTAAAAATATTCATGATATCAAAAAGTGCCCAAGAAATGAAGACTACGATTTAAATACAATCAATCTTAGCTAGCTATTTGTTCACCATCTTCTTGCCCTTCTTTTTCGCAAATGGAGTTCTTCTGTGGAACGGACGTCCTTTAGGTAGGGTGGTCCTGCTTCTTCTTGTGGTGTATGCTGCTACTTCATCGTCGTTGTCATATTCGATCTTCGGGTCGCTGTACTTGTCGAAGTCTTGCTCATTGGCTACTCCATCCATTCTGATGATCTTCCTTTTGCCTCTCCTCACGACAACACGACTGGGCTTTGACGGGTCGGTAATGAAGAAGCATTGGTCCACTTGGGAAGCCAGTACCCATGGCTCATTTTTCGCGGTGACGTTTGCGCCCACGGTCTTGGATTTGGCTTCGGGTATAACCATGGTGGTGAAATACCGGTCTTCTTTTAGGACGCTCTTGGCCCATCTGACACGGAACATCGGGACCCTCTCTCCAGCGTAGCTCATCTCCCAGATCTCCTCGATCCTTCCGTAGTATCTGTCCTTGTCGTTACCGGTAGGATTCCATCGTTACCCCGGAGTTCTGATAACCATCGCTCTTCATGTCCTTGTCCTCGGTGTAGAATGTGTAGCCGTTGATATCGTATGCCTCATAGGTCATCAGTTTGTGCTCGGCACCCTGTGACAAGGCGAATATGAGTTCTTCTTCCACGGAAGAATCCTCATGTAAAGGGTATGATAGAAGCTTCTGCTTGAACCAACGCGTGAAACATGAGTTGTGCTCTTTGATTATATCTCCGACCGTCCTCTGTTGGCCTCGGCCATTGTACGTCTTCTCAATAAAGGTTTTGTGCTCTACCACCCAAGGATCGACCACGTCTATGTGTTGTAGCGCGACTAGGTTTTCTCTTTCAAAGTCGGCGAGTCGACCCTCGAAGTCGACATGCATTTCGCGGCGACCCTCACGGTGACCCCATCTAGCGAGCCTGCCGAGGTGCCAGTTGACGGGCAGACCAACGGGGTTCTCGATGCCTAGATAATTCGTGCAGTAGGAGATGCAATCTTCGGCCAGAAAGCCCCTGGTTATGCTTCCCTCTGGACGTGACATGTTGCGAACGTATCCTTTGATGACACCATTCATCCTTTCGAACGGCATCATGTTGTGCAGGAACGTCGGCCCGAGTTGGATGATATCCTCCACGATATGGACCAGCAGATGCACCATAGTGTCAAAGAATGCGGGCGAGAAGTACGTCTCAAGGTCGCATAGTATCACCACAATCTCTTCCTATAGCCTTCTAAGTTTCCTCACGCCAACCGACTTCCGAGAGATGACGTCGAAAAAGTTGCATAGGCCAAATAGCCTTTCACGGACGTGCGCGTCCATGATCCCACGGATTGCAACTGGAAGTATCTGCGTCATCAGCACGTGACAGTCGTGAGACTTCATCCCGCTGAACTTCTGCTTCGCTGGGTCTAGGTATTTGCTTATCTTCCCCGCGTAACCGTAAGGAAGTTTTACTCCTACGAGGCAGGTGAAAAACTGCTCGATCTCCTCCTGACTTAGAGTGAAGCATGCGGGAGGGTAGTCATTTCCCGTCTTCTTGGCCTTTTTTCCTTTGCGAGGACTTTTTGTGTCCTGCTTCGCCTCATCATCATCATCATCATCATCATCATCATCATCATCATCATCATCATTAGCGTGAAGCTCCTGCCTGATGCCCATTGATTTCAAGTCTGCCCTTGCTTTCGGCCCATCTTTGGTCCTCTCTGGCATGTTGAGCAGGGTACCAAGCAGACTCTCGCACATGTTCTTCGTGATATGCATGGCATCAAGGCTGTGAGGCACACGATGGATCTTCCAGTACGACAAGTCCCAGAAACAGACCTCGTTTTCCATACCTTCAGCAGCGGCTCTGACGCCTTTCGCTTCTTTCCCGGCTCTGGCGCCTTTTGCTTCTTCCTCGGCAGTGGGCAATCTTTCCAATTTTTCAACAGCTCGTCTATTTCCTGACCGCTCCTCGTACGCGGGCGTCTTCGGGGTTCGGTTTCACCATCGAACAGATCCTTGCGTTTCCTCCATGGGTCATTGTCGCGAAGCCACCTTCGATGTCCCATGAACACGGTTTTCGAAGACCCGGGATCTCTATCTAGCTGGCGATACATTGTGCCCTCCATGCACCTGACGCATCCAGAAAATCCGTGGACCACCTGCCCCGCGACATATCTGTAACTGAGATAGTCGTGCACCGTCGTGAGCAGTGCGGCTCTCATAGGGAAATATTCTTTCTCTGCGGCGTCCCATGTATTGGCTGGCGTTTTCCACAGCGTGTCTAGCTCCTCTTTCAGCAGCCCCAGATACAGATTGATGTCGTCCCCTGGTTGTTTCGGCCCTTCAATTAGCATACGCATGTGAACGTACTTCCTCTTCATCGGTTGTACATCCACACAAACACAGGCCAGGTGCTATGTGTACTCCATCGGTGTTCGCACCCAGAACGATGTTCCTTGGATCCTTCCCAAATTTTGGGTGTTCGAAGTTCAACGCTTGCCACTGGCTCCCATCCTTAGGGTGACTCAGCATCTTGTCTTTTTTATTTATCTCCGGGTCATTTGCTTTATCTTCTCGCTTCTTCTCCTCCCTATACGCGTGCCAACGCAGGAGCTTTGCTACCTTAGGGTCCGCGAAATACCGCTGCAGACGAGGAGTGATCGGAAAGTACCACACCACTTTTCGAGGAGCTTTCTTCCTCTTCTTGTATTGAGTGACGCCGCACACCGGACATATGGTAGACTCCGCGTGCTCGTCCCGATAAGTGATGCAATTGTTCATGCACACATGGTATTTCACGTGCGGTAAATCCAGAGGACACACGACTTTCTTCGCCTCCTCAAAACTGGCCGGGCACTTGTTCCCCTTGGGAAGACGTTCGTGCCAGAATGACATGTTCTTGTTGAAGCATGCGTCGGTCATTTTGTGTTTTACCTTCATCTCCAGAGCCATGAGCGTTACTTTCAGGCCGGTATCCTCGGGTCTGCATCCTTCATACAATGGAGTAACTGTGTCTATCTCCAGTTGATCCAGCTTGGCTTTCTCTCGGGCGACAGCTCTTGCGTTATCCGTCTGCTTGAGAAGCAGCTCTTGAATATGAGGGTCCTGCACCCAGCCCATCGATGGTCCATCGTGGTCTGCTCCGCCGGCATCTTCATCTTCATGATCTTGCCCTTCGTCTGCTCTGGCATCTTCCTCATCATCGTGTCCGGCATCTTCTACATGATGACTGTGTACAGCATCACCGTCGTGATCATGTCCTGGAGATTCTTCGTCTTCTTGCCCGCCCGAGCCGCGGTGGTTGTCTTGCTGCCCTTCCTCATTTCTTGCCCAGCCCCATGGACAAATTCATAGTCATCTTCATCACCTTGCCACCGATAGCCATCCATGAAACCACACAAGAGCAGGTGGTCCCGCACCTGCTGGGAATCCAGGTCTGCAATAAGGCTCTTCAGCTTGCATCTTCGACACGGACATCTTATCTCCGTCTCATTCTTTTGAAGCATCTCGGCCTTCGTGGAGCTCAAAAACCTATTCATGATGCCTTTGGTCATCGTGCGGACCATGGTCGCCTGCGGGGTAGAGCAAAACGATATTTTAGAACCAAGAAAAAATTTGGCATGACTTTCCCTAAAAATAGGACCAAAAAGAATGCATAGTGCCAAAATTCTCGCCGAAACAGAAATGAATCAACATTCCGGCAAAATATTGGCAACTATCGCATTTCAAATATCGGTACCTGCAAACACAAACATATATGCAACACCACAAACATATGCAACACCACAAACATACATAGATCTAGCTAGGCCACAAAAAGTGCATGTGCACGTTGTTGGAGCGAGCTAGGGAGAAAAAAAGTAGATCTACAACATGAAGATAGCTTTCCCCTTACTTACCTATCAAAAGAAAGGTAATTTCACCACTTAATTTTGATGAATCTATGGTGCAAATGAGGTGAGGAGGAGGAGGAGGCAGCCGACAAGCTTGGAGAAGGAGGTGGAGGGAATGAAGTGGGGAAAGTGAGTGTGTAGGTGTGGCTGTCCAAAATATCTAGCTGGTCCCAGGTTACTAATGGCACACCACACAGCCATGCGCCATTAGTAACCCAACATACTAATGGCGCACCTCCTGGTCGTGCGCCATTAGTAGTTTTGCAAAAAAATGTAAATATATATATATACATACTAATGGCGCACCATGGCATAGTGCGCCATTACTAGTTTAAACTAGTAATGGCGCACTTTGCAACGGTGCGCCATTAGTAGTTTTGCAAAAAAAGAATAAGAAAAATACAGTAGTGGCGCACTCCATGGCTGGTGCGCCATTACTAGTTAGAACTACTAATGGCGCACTTTGCCAGGATGCGCCATTAGTATGTTTGGAAAAATGAAAAAAATTTGTTACTTGTGGCGCACCTTGTGCCTGGTGCGCCATTAGTGTCTTCCACACTAATCGCGCATCACCACATGGTGCGCCATTAGTATATAATAGTGGCGCACCTCTTCTCTAGTGCGCCATTAGTGTCAATTTCATCTATAGCCCTTTTCCTAGTAGTGTCGCAGCTAGTGTTGGTGGTGATTAGCTAGCTAGAATGAGTTTGAAGATGATGATGTGCTACACTATGACTATGGTGGTTAAATAAATACTGTTGGTGGTAATGACTATGATGATGATTAAATAGCTTGTGCTGGCGGATTAGATTCAAGTGGAGGCAACATGTGGTGCACATCAAAAGTACTACTAGTCCAAACTAGATCAAGTTTGGATTAGTAGTATACTTTTGACATGCACCACATATTGCCTCCACTTGAACCTAATCCACCTTCATTTGACACAATGTTATGGACATAATGATATAAACCACATAATTGGTATTGTACCAAAATTTGTATAACGTCGTATAAATAGACTAAAAATGAAAAAAAGAGTACTAGTAGCGATGGATAAGAAACACGCTACAACTAGCTAGATTAGCAGTAGTGCGGGACAGAACAAGTGCAGCCTCTATGTGTCTTAGCAGTAGCGCTTGTCGCACGCGCTATTGCTAAGTAATAGCTGTAGTGCCTTATTGGTAGCGTGGATGCCCGCGCGACTAGTGGGATTTAAACCCGCGCTACTACTAGTGTTTTCCCTAGTAGTGGTAAGCAATAATATTCACAATTTCATTATATTACCATCATTTGTGTTAAGTTTCATTCATATATATGTATTGAACCCCTTTCTTCAAATTAGATGTGGCATATGCAGGATGAACTCCAACCACAAGATCGCATCAAAGCAATTCAAGAGGAATTGGCGGGATTCTTTCTTGACCACGTCATCAATAAAGCCAGAGAATACCATCTGGAAGTTGAGTTCATATATAATTAGGGGATTATATTGTAAGAGATCATAATATTGTATGTATGTAGCCAGTAGCGTCGGATAGATATACCAAAACTTGTTGTTCGACCAATCTCTCGGAGAAGGAGATGTCGATATCACTTCTCTCTGTATGCATATGTTCATGATGAACTTTTGTACTTAATGGTTCCCTTCATTTTCTTACTAGCTAGCGCGTCGAGGGCCTCTCTATACGTATAGTACATAGCATCGACTAAGCACGGAGATAAGAGAGGACACTTCTCTCTATTAATTAATTAATTAGCTACCTAACACAATATAGGAAACCCCCCCCCCCAGAAGAAAAACAAAAACCCTAGCCCGTGAAATACTGACGCGTGGAAGCTTATTGGTCCCGGTTGGTGCTACCAACTGGGACAAAAGGCGCCCCTGCCAGGGCAAGCCGCAACGGCCATGTGGAGACCCATCTGTCCCGGTTGGTGTAAGAACCGAGACTGATGGTGTAGGGCTTTAGTACAGAACCTTTAGTCTCGGTTCCCCAACCGGGACAAATGGGCCTTACGAACCGCGTCAAATGGGCCTTTTTCTACTAGTGAACCCTCGTTTATGATTTTTTTGCAGAAAAATCCTCTCTAAATTGGAAGGTCCCTACGTTATCAAGGAGGTCTAATTTCGGTGCCATAAAAATCAACAACTTCAAAGGCACAAATTCGAGGGTGGTGAACGGTCAAAGAATCAAACATTATATCTCAGGTAATCCTATAAATGTTGAAACTAATGTTATTGAAACCGTAACCCCGGAGGAGTATATAAGGGGCACCTTCCAGAACGTTTCAGCCTCCGAAAAGGAAGAGGTATGTGGTACAGTAAGTAAACCGACTCCAAAACAGTTCTAATAGCAATTTTTCTCTGTTTTGGAATATTTCAGAAAATGGGAAAATAAGAAGCAGTCTGGAAAGGACACGAGGCATCCACGAGGGTGGAGGGCACGCCCTACCCCACTGGACACGCCCCCTGCCTTGCGGGCACCTCGTGTGTCCTCCGGACTCCGTTTTTGCACGATACTTCTTTTGATCGGTAAAAACTCATTATATAATCTCCCAAAGGTTTTGACCACCGTACCACACAATTATCCTCTGTTTTTGTTTCGAGCTGTTTTCTGCTAGAGTTGTCAAGGCCAGGCATCATGTCGTCCCCCTCCTCCAACAATGAGGGTGACGATGCTTGGCTAATGAAGATAGAGCTGAAGAGAGAAGAACCCGGGGAGATCAACAAGGATGATGGGATCAAGAAGGCCACGGAGGATCAATCTCTGGCAGTAGAAGAAGAAGACATCCTTCAACCTCATTACAATCTTCCTAACCCTACTGAAATTGAAGCTTTCAAGATGATTGAAATAGTTCGGGTGCAGAACAAGTATCTAACTCATGAAAATATTCTGTTGCAAGAGCATATCATCGCACTCAAGGGCATTATTCGTAAGTTGGAGCATATCCTGCACTCGATGTTGGACGACAAGCCTACATGATCAACAATCTCTTCTTCCCCACCAAAGGAGACATGAGTATTGGGTATGGGCACTCCCATTGGCAACTGCCAAGCTTGGGGGAGTGCCCCGGTATCGTATCACCATCACACTTTTATCCTTACCGTTTTTTCTTAGTTCGATCCTTTTGGTAATATCTTGATCTAGTAGAATAAAGTTTTAGTATGGTTTAGTTTTTAGTTTTGCTTTATGATCCTTCTATGTAGCGAGTCCGTGAGCTATATATAATAAAGATTAGTTTTGAGTCAAGGGCTTGGTTATCTTGCTATGATCTTGAAAAAAAAGAGAAAGAATAAAAAGAAATAAAAAGATCGTATTGATCTTATGGAGAGTAATGACTTCACTTATAAAGAGTATGATGATAAAAGTTGTTGAGAGTTGACAAACATAATTTTGGTCATCGTTGCAATTAATAGGAAGTAATAAATAAAGAGAGGTTTTCACATATAAATATACTATCTTGGACATGTTTTATGATTGTGAGCACTCATTAAAATATGACATGCTAAAAGGTTGATGTTGGAAAAGGATCATCCAACATGTTGAGCTTGCCTTTCCCCCTCATGCTGGCCAAATTAATTGCACCAAGTAGAGATACTACTTGTGCTTCCAAATATCCTTAAACCCAGTTTTGCCATGAGAGTCCACCATATCTATGTATGGATTAAGTAAGATCCTTGAAGTAAGTTGTCATTGTTGCAAGCAATAAAGATTGCTCCCTAAATATGTATGATCTATTAGTGTGGAGAAAATAAGCTTTATATGATCTTGTGATGTGGAATAAATAAAAGCAATGGACTGCATAATAAAGGTCCATATGACAAGTGGAAATATAATGTGACGTCCTTTTGCATTAAGATTTCATGCATCCAACCATAAAAACACATGACAACCTCTGCTTCCCTCTACGAAGGGCCTATCTTTTATCTTTGTCCTACACTTTATACAGAGACATGGTGATCTTCACCTTTCCTTTTTTCATTTTATCCTTTGGCAAGCATAGTGTGTTGGAAAGATCCTGATATATATAGCTAATTGGATGTGGGTTTTCATAAACTATTATTATTGACATTACCCTTGAGGTAAAAAGTTGGGAGGCAAAACTATAAGCCCCTATCTTTCTGTGTGTCCGATTAAAGCTTCATACTCATAAGTATTGCGTGAGTGTTAGCAATTTTTAAAGACTAAATGGTAGTTGAGTATGTGGACTTGCTGAAAAGCTCTTATATTCACTCTTTCTGATGTTATGACAAATTGCAATTGCATTAATGACTGAGATTATAGTTTGTTAGTTTTTGATGAAGTTTCTGATTCATACTTTACATTGTGAATAAGACTGTTACTTTAGCATAAGAAATCATATGACAATATATATATATATATATATATATATATATACAATGTTGGGGATATCGATTATCGGGAACTTATCGGCCGACCCATGGTAAATCGGCCAGTTTATCGGCATATCGGTCGATTTTTCGCCATAATGGCTGATTTATCGGTCGATTAGTCTTATCGTTCAGACAATGGTAAGCTATAATTCGGCCGATTTATCGGAATACCGGAAGATATCTTGAACAGTGTGTGTGTGTGTGTGTATGTATGTTGCTGTTATAAGAATGATCATGATGCCCTCATGTCCGTATTGTATTTTATCGACACCTCTATCTCTAAACATGTGGACATATTTTTCGTCATCGGCTTCCGCTTGAGGACAAGCGAGGTCTAAGCTTGGGGGAGTTGATACGTCCATTTTGCATCATGATTTTATATCGATATTTATTGCATTATGGACTGTTATTACACATTATGTCACAATACTTATGCCTTTTCTCTTTTATTTTATAAGGTTTGCACGAAGAGGGAGAATGCTAGTAGCTGGAATTCTGGGCTGGAAAAGGAGCAAATATTAGAGACCTATTCTGGAAAACTCCAAAAGTCCTCAAACTCCACGGAAGTCAGTTTTGGAATATATAAAAAATATTGGGCGAAGAAAGAACCAGAGGGGGGCCACCCACCGTCCACAAGGGTGGGGGCGCGCCCTACCCCTTGGGCGCGCCCCCTGTCTCGTGGGCCCCCTGGCAGGCCTTTGTTGGGGAACGTAGCAGAAATTCAAAATTTTCCTACGTGTCACCAAGATCTATCTATGGAGAGACCAGCAACGAGGGGAAGGAGAGTGCATCTACATACCCTTGTAGATCGCTAAGCGGAAGCATTCAAGAGAACGGGGTTGAAGGAGTCGTACTCGTCATGATCCAAATCACCGGAGATCCTAGTGCCGAACGAACGGCACCTCCGCGTCCAACACACGTACAGCCCGGTGACGTCTCCCATGCCTTGATCCAGCAAGGAGAGAGGGAGAGGTTGAGGAAGACTCCATCCAGCAGCAGCACAATGGCGTGGTGGTGGTGGAGGAGCATGGCGATCCAGCAGGGCTTCGCCAAGCACCGCGAGATATGAGGAGAAAGAGAGGTAGGGCTGCGCCAACAAGAGAAGAAACTTCGTCTATGGGCTGCTCCTTTGCCTCCACTATATATAGAGGGAGAGGGGGGGGGGCTGCGCCCCCACCTAGGGTTCCACCCTAGGGGCGGCGGCCAGCCCAGATCCCATCTGGTGGGGCGGCCAAGGGGAGGGGGAGAGGGAGGCGCACCAGGCATGGGCCCTAAGGCCCATCTGCCCTTAGGGTTTGCCCCCCCTCCTCCCCTTAGGCGCCTTGGGCCATTGTGGGGGGCGCACCAGCCCACCTGGGGCTGGTCCCCTCCCACACTTGGCCCATGCAGCCCTCCGGGGCCGGTGGCCCCACTTGGTGGACCCCCGGGACCCTCCTGGTGGTCCCGGTACGTTAACGATATGACCCAAAACTTTTCCGGTGACCAAAACAGGGCTTCCCATATATAAATCTTTACCTCCGGACCATTCCGGAACACCTCGTGATGTCCGGGATCTCATTCGGGACTCCGAACAACATTCGGTAACCACATACAGACTTCCTTTATAACCCTAGCGTCATCGAACCTTAAGTGTGTAGACCCTACGCGTTCGGGAACCATGCAGACATGACCGAGACAATTCTCCGGTCAATAACCAACAGCAGGATCTGGATACCCATGTTGGCTCCCACATGTTCCACGATGATCTCATCGGACGAACCACGATGTCGAGGATTCGATCAATCCCGTATACAATTCCCTTTGTCTAGCGGTATTGTACTTGCCCGAGATTCGATCGTCGGTATCCCGATACCTTGTTCAATCTCGTTACCGGCAAGTCTCTTTACTCGTTCCGTAACACATCATCCCGTGATCAACTCCTTGATCACATTGTGCACATTATGATGATGTCCTACCGAGTGGGCCCAGAT
The DNA here is from genome assembly GCF_018294505.1 of Triticum aestivum. Classification (NCBI taxonomy): domain Eukaryota; kingdom Viridiplantae; phylum Streptophyta; class Magnoliopsida; order Poales; family Poaceae; genus Triticum; species Triticum aestivum. Next base: position 118,528,940 of record NC_057812.1, read on the forward strand.
ATACCTCTTCGTCACACGGAGTGACAAATCCCAGTCTCGATTCGTGCCAACCCAACAGACACTTTCAGAGATACCCGTAGTGCACCTTTATAGCCACCCAGTTACGTTGTGACGTTTGGCACACCCAAAGTATTCCTACGGTATCCGGGAGTTGCATAATCTCATGGTCTAAGGAAATGATACTTGACATTAGAAAAGCTTTAGCATGCGAACTACACGATCTTGTGCTATGCTTAGGATTGGGTCTTGTCCATCACATCATTCTTCTAATGATGTGATCCCGTTATCAATGACATCCAATGTCCATGGTCAGGAAACCATAACCATCTATTGATCAACGAGCTAGTCAACTAGAGGCTTACTAGGGACATGGTGTTGTCTATGTATCCACACATGTATCTGAGTTTCCTATCAATACAATTCTAGCATGGATAATAAACGACTATCATGAACAAGGAAATATAATAATAACTAATTTATTATTGCCTCTAGGGCATATTTCCAACAGCCTCCGGTTCCCATCTTTGGCTAAATGAAGTCTTTCTCCTTGGAAAAAATCATAAGCAAGCTTGCGGGACGAAACACTGCCGCCACGAGGAGGAACCTTGGCGGAACCAATCTAGGGCTCTGGTGGAGCTATTCTGCCGGGGAAACATCCCTCCGGGAGGGTGAAATCATCACCATTCTCATTACCATCGATCCTCTCTCGGGAGGGGGTCAATCTCCATCAACATCTTCACCAAAACCATTTCCTCTCAAACCCTAGTTCATCTCTTGTATCCAATCTTTGTCCCAAAACCTCAGATTGGTACGTGTGGGTTGCTAGTAGTGTTGATTACTCCTTGTAGTTTATGCTAGTTGGTTTATTTGGTGGAAGATCATATGTTCAGATCCTTTATGCATATTAATACCCCTTTGATTATGAACATGAATATGATTTGTGAGTAGTTACATTTGTTCCTGAGGACATGGGAGAAGTCTTGATATAAGTAGTCATGTGAATTTGGTATTCGTTTGATATTTTGATGAGATGTATGTTGTCTGTCCTCTAGTGGTGTCATGGGAACGTTGACTACATGAAACTTCACCATTATTTGCGCCTACGGGAAGGCATTAGGAAGTAATAAGTAGATGATGGGTTGCTAGTGTGACAGAAGCTTAAACCCTAGTTTATGCGTTGCTTCGTAAGGGACTGATTTAGATCCATATGTTTGATGCTATGGTTAGGATTATCTTAATACTTCTTTTGTAGTTGCAGATGCTTGCAAGAGGGGTCAATCATAAGTGGGATGCTTGTCCAAGTAAGGAAGGTACCCAAGCACCGGTCCACCAACATATCAAATTTTCAAAGTACCGAACGTGAATCATATGAGCGTGATGAAAACTAGCTTGACGATAATTCCCATGTGTCCTCGGGGGCGCTTTCTTTTATATAAGAGTTTGTCCAGGCTTGTCCTTTGCTACAAAAAGGATTGGGCCATCTTGATGCACCTTATTTACTTTTATTACTTGTTATGCATTACAAATTACCTTATCACAAAACTATATGTTACCAATAATTTCAGTGCTTGCAGAGAATACCTTACTGAAAACTACTTATCATTTCCTTCTGCTCATCGTTGGGTTCCACACTCTTACTTGTCGAAAGGACTACGATAGATCCCCTATACTTGTGGGGCATCACGAACCAAAATAGTGGTTTCTGCTTTGATGCAGCAAACACCAATAGGGCAAAGGACACATACTATGGTTACATAGAGGAGATATGGGAACTTGACTATCACTACTAGGGAAAACCTTATACACAGAAGTATAGTAGTAGCGCTGGTCAAAACACGGCGCTATTGCTACTTATTAGTAGCGCTTGTTACAAAAGCGCACTGATACGTCTCCGTCGTATCTACTTTTACAAACACTTTTGCCCTTGTTTTGGACTCTAACTTGCATGATTTGAATGGAACTAACCAGGACTGACGTTGTTTTCAGTTGAATTATCATGGTGTTATTTATGTGCAGAAACAAATGTTCTCGGAATGACCTTAAACTTCACGGAACAACTTTTTGGAAAATATAAAAAATACCTGCGAAAGATGAAGGCCTGGGGGCCCACCACCTCTCCACGAGGGTGGGGCGCGCGCCTGCCCCCCTAGGGCGTGCCCCCTACCTCGTGGGCCCCCTGGTGCCTCTCTGACTCTAGCTCCAACTCTATATATTGTGTTTCTGGGAGAGAAGAATTCATTGCCTTTTACGATACAGAGCCGCCGCCAAGCCCTAAAACCTCTCGGGAGGGCTGATGTGGAGCCCGTTCGGGGCTCCAGAGAGGGGAATCCGTCGCCATCGTCATCATCAACCATCCTCCATCACCAATTCATGATGCTCACCGCCATGCGTGAGTAATTCCATCGTAGGCTTGCTGGACGGTGATGGGTTGGATGGGATCTATCATGTAATCGAGTTAGTTTTGTTAGGGTTTGATCCCTAGTGTCCACTATGTTCTGATATTGATGTTGCTATGACTTTGCTATGCTTAATGCTTGTCACTAGGGCTCGAGTGCCATGATTTCATATCTGAACCTATTATGTTTTCATCAATATATGAGTGTTCTTGATCCTATCTTGCAAGTCTATACTGACCTATTATGTGTTATGATTCGTTAACCCCGAAGTGACAATAATGCGAGAGAGGGATGCGAACTCATGTACTGCATAGTTCCACTCTCACTCAATGTGATAGCTCTTCTCGCGTATATCATTGTTTAGATGGATGATGATGTAATTGCAAGTAATCGAGACTTGTATCGCTATTTTCGAGATGATGACGAGAGACCACTTTGTGTTGGATGATGATTATGATGATGACATGATTTGATGAGACTATTTGTATGTATATGCTATGATTACATTTGTATGTGTATGATATGCTAAATATTATTGTATAAAGACTATTCAAATACAAAAGAAATATGCAGAAAAAACAGAAACTAATAAAACTAGGAGTAGCGAGGGGAACAAAGTTAGCAGTAGTGCTTCCTGTGAAAAATCGCTGCAGATATTAGCATCAGCGCTCTGCCCTAAAGCACGCTACTGCTAGCCATGTATAGCAGTAGCGTGGTGATAACCCACAAGTATAGGGGATCAACTGTAGCCTCTTTCCATAAGTAAGAGTGTCGAACCCAACGAGGAGCTAAAGGTAGAGAAAATATTCCCTCAAGTTCTATCGACCAACGACAGAACTCTACGCACGCTTGATGTTTGCTTTACCTAGAACTAGTATGAAACTAGAAGTACTTTGTAGGTGTTTTTGGATAGGTTTGCAAGATAATAAAAAGTGCGTAAATAAAAAGTAGGGGCTGTTTAGATAAAGAAGCAATAAAGTTAGTATAGCGAGTGTGGAAAAGTGGTGGTAGGAGTTGCGAAATTGCCCCTAAGCAATTGACTACTTTACTAGACTGATAGCAAGTTTTATGTGGGAGAGGCCACTGCTAGCATGTCATCCCTGACTTGGAATTCTATGCACTTATGATTGGAACTATTAGCAAGCATCTGCAACTACTAACATTCATTAAGGTAAAACCCAACCATAGCATTAACATATATTGGTCCCCCTTCAATCCCGTATGCATCAATTTCTATGCTAGGTTGAAGTTTTTGTCACTCTTGCCCTCCAATACTTAGTCACAAAGGAGAGCAACATAACCACAAGCAAATTAAATCACAAGCAAAGGAGAGCAACATAACCACAAGCAAATTAAATCAATCATAGCAATTCATCAACCACCGATAGGACAACGAAAATCTACTCAGACATCATAGGACGGCAACACATCATTGGATAATAATATGAAGCATAAACACCATGTTCAAGTAGAGAGTACAGAGGGTTGCGAGAGTGGAACGCTGTAGATAGAGGGGTGAAGGTGATGAACATGTTGGTGAAGATGGCAGAGGTGTTGGTGTAGATTGCGATGATGATGATGGCCCCCGGCGGCGTTCCGGCGCCACCGGAAGCAAGGGGGAGAGAGCCCCCATCCTTCTTCTTCTTCTTAACGTTCTCCCTAGATGGGAGAAGGGTTTCCCCTCTGGTCCATGGTCTCCATCGCGTGGGAGGGGCGAGAGCCCCTTTGAGATTGAATATGTCTCTCTGTCTCTCTCTGTTTCTGTGTTCTGGGATTCTGCCCTTTCACTGTTTCTTATATATCTGGAGATCCGTAACTCCGATTGGATTGAAACCTTCGCCCCGATTTTTTCCGAAAATTAGCTTTCTTGCAGCCAAAGAAGAGCAGTAACCGCCTTATGGGGGGCCCACGTGGGTCAGGGGTGCGCCGCCCTGCCTTGTGGCCCCCTCGGGCACCGTCTCGCGTTGATTTTCTTCCCATATTTCACATATATTCCAAAAATATTCTTCATCTGTTTTTATCTTGTTTGGACTCCGTTTGAAATGGATTTTTTGCGAAACAAAAAACATGCAACAAACGGGAACTGGCACTGGGAACTGTATCAATATGTTAGTCCCAAAAATAGTATAAAAAGTTGCCAAAAGTATATCAAAGTTGTATAATATTGGCATGGAACAATCAAAAATTATAGATACGACGGAGACGTATCACGTGGGACGACGGGCACTACAGCTACACGTTAGCTGTAGCGCCTTATCTGTAGCGCGTCGTCCCGCGCTACCAATCGGCAAAATACCCACGGTACTGCTAGGGTTTTCCCTAGTAGTGTATGGACGTGATTTTAAGGTCCCTTTCTTTCGGTGCAAATGGGTCAATATGACAGGAGGCAGGGTACAGGTAGACCCACAGTACGGAATGACAATAGTGGATCTCAACAATCTTGGGTACATAGACGAACCATTCATCCTAGCCAATGATGTGGCGTAGGTTTTCTATGTGAAGGACATGTCTACCAAACCGAGAAAAAGAAATAAGGAAGCGAATACATCATGCGATGATCCAAAGCGCCACATAGTTCTTTCAGGAAAAAGAAACATCATGGGAGTGGAGGACAAGATAGAGATGTCAGAAGATTATGAAAAGTTTCATGAAATTCCTACCTTCACACTGAAGACTGGCCCAAGCATCCTGTTAAATGATGAAGATTATCCATGGTTATGGCGCAATAAGCATGGGACAGACGCGAGGAAAAAGTTTTATTCCCATCCTTTTATTATTTTAATTATACAGAGGAGTTAATCAATGCAATTATGTCCAAACAAAATATGAATGTCTACTGAGCATTGCAGATAAGTTGCTTGAGGTTAATAGGCATAGGCCATAGACACTGAGGGAGTCCTGGATTAGGGGGTCTCCGGACAGCCGGACTATATCCTTTGGCCGAACTGTTGGACTATGAAGATACAAGATTGAAGACTTCGTCCCGTGTCCGGCTGGGACTCTGCTTGGCGTGGAAGGCAAGCTTGGCAATACGGATATGAAGATCTCCTCCCTTGTAACTGACTCTATGTAACTGAGGGAGTCCTGGATTAGGGGGTGTCCGGATGGCCGGACTATACCTTCAGCCGGACTCCGGGACTATGAAGATACAAGATTGAAGACTTCTTCTCGTGTCCGGAAGGGACTTTCCTTGGCGTGGAAGGCAAGCTTGGCGATACGGATATGTAGATCTCCTACCATTGTAACCGACTTTGTGTAACCCTAACCCTCTCTGGTGTCTATATAAACCAGAGGGTTTTAGTCCGTAGGACAATGTACAGAACAACAATCATACCATAGGCTAGCTTCTAGGGTTTAACCTCTACGATCTCGTGGTAGATCTACTCTTGTACTACCCATATCATCAATATTAATCAAGCAGGACATAGGGTTTTACCTCCATCAAGAGGGCCCGATCCTGGGTAAAACTTTGGGTCCCTTGTCTCCTGTTACCATCCGGCCTAGACGCACAGTTCGGGACCCCCTACCCGAGATCCACCGGTTTTGACACCGACATTGGTGCTTTCATTGAGAGTTCCTCTGTGTCGTCGCCGTTAGGCTCGATGGCTCCTATGATCATCAATAGCGATGCAGTCCTGGGAGAGACCTCCCTCCCCGGACAGATCTTCGTCTTCGGCGGCTTCGCACTGCGGGCCAATTCACTTGGCTATCTGGAGCAGATCGAAAGCTATGCCCCTGGCCGTCAGGTCAGATTTGGAAGTTTAAACTACACGGCTGACATCCGCGGGTACTTGATCTTCGACGGATTCGAGCCACTGCCGAGAGCGCCGCACTGTCATGACGAGCATGATCTAGCTCTGCCGTCGAACAGTGCCCTAGATGCCGCACCCGCATCGGCTTCGACCCTTAATTCGGAGCCAACTGCGCCGATCGAGGATGGGTGGTTGCACGCCGCCTCGGGGGCTGCGATCCCAATGGCGATCGAGCCGAACACCAGCCCCGCACTCCGCGAGACTCGTGACTCCAAGGAGCCGGGCTCCTCTCCGGACTCCGAACCCTCCGCGCCCCTGCCAATCGAATCCGATGGGCGCCGATCATGGAGTTTACTGCCGCAGACATCTTTCAGCACTCGCCTTTCATTGATATTCTGAAGACACTAAAGTCTCTCTCTTTATCAGGAGAGCCCTGGCCGGACTACGGTCAGCAAGGTTGGTATACGGACGATGAAGAAATTCAAAGCCCACCCACCACCCACTTTGTAGCCACTATCGATGATTTAACCGACATGCTCTACTTCGACTCCGAAAACATCGACGATATGGACGCCGATGAAGGAGACGATGAAGAACCAGCGCCTATTGGGCCCCGGAAAGCCACCTCGTCATATGACGTATACATGGTAGATGCACCAAAAGATGACGGCGAGGAGCGGAAGGACGCACCGAAGGCTTGTTCCCTCAAGAAGCAGTCAAAGCGGCAACGCAAGCACCGCCCCAAATCCCTCCTCGACAGAAATAACAATCACACAGGCCCAGCGCTAGAGCAGGGCGAACTGCTGCCGGACAACGGCAATCCGGATAATCAAACCGAACAAACAAATTCTATCAAGGATAATGGTCCGGACGACATAACACCGGACAGGCACCCGGAGCAGCAGAATGCCCGTAAAAGGCTTGTTGCCACCGCGAGGAGTCTTAAAAAGGAGAAGCAAAGGCTCAAGGCTGCGCAAGACACACTCCAAATCAGATGGAGTAAAATACTCAACACAGCAGCGAGGTACAGCGACAATCACCCCTCCAAGAGCTACCCAAAGCGGAAGCTGCTACCTGAATTCGATGAGGAGGCCTCAGACCCCCCACAACCAAATATCAAAGCAGCCACCTGGCCGGATAGACGACCCGTCTACCAACACAGAGCAGCATACAATGCCACTCACAATACAACACGCGACCCATGCGAGGGATCACACCCAAAGAACGGTGCAATAAGATCCATCTATGGACCACGCAAGCGTGCCCAGCATAGAATGCAACACAACAAACATCTGAACAACGCGGTGCACCCAGCTACAGGGGTGCCGCACACCCCCTATGTTTCACCGATGAGGTGCTGGACCATGAATTTCCAAAGGAATTCAAACCCGTAAACATAGAGACATAAGACGGAACAACAAACCCTGGGGTCTGGATTGAGGACTACATCCTTCATATCCATATGGCTCAATGAGATGATCTCCACACCATCAAGTACTTACCCCTCAAGCTCAAAGGGCCAGCTCATCACTGGCTCAAAGGCCTCCCCGAAAGCTCCATTGGAAGTTGGGAAGAGCTCGAAGATGCCTTTCGGGCAAATTTTCAAGGGACTTATGTCCGACCTCCGGATGCGGACGATTTGAGTCATATAACTCAACAGCCCGGAGAGTCAGCCCGAAAGCTTTGGAACAAGTTTCTTACTAAAAAGAACCAGATTGTCGACTGTCCGGACGCCGAAGCCTTGGCAGCTTTTAAGCATAGCATCCGTGACGACTGGCTCGCCAGACACCTCGGCTAAAATAAGCTGAGAACAATGGCCGCATTAACGAGCCTCCTGACCCGCTTTTGCGCGGGTGAGGACAGCTGGCTAGCCAGATGCAGCACCAGCGACCCCAGTACCTCTGAAGTTAGAGATGGAAACGGGAAATCACGGCACAACAGCAATAACAAACGCCAGAATAAAGAAGACAGCACGAAGGGCACAGCAGTAAAGGCCGGATTCAAAAGCTCTCGGCCAGGTCAAAATCCGCCCCCTAAAGGCACCAGGGATGAACTGTCCAGCCTCAACAAAATTCTGGACCATGTATGTCAGATCCATAGTACCCCTGGTAAACCTGCTAATCATACCCACAGAGAATGTTGGGTCTTCAAGAAGTCCGGCAAGCTCAACGCCGTACACAAGGGGGAGGATACACCAAGTGAAGATGAGGACAAGCCTCCCAAGCAAGACACTGGGAAACAAAAGAAATTTCCACTAGAAGTCAAAACAGTAAACGTGTTACACGTGATCAAGGGAAAAAACAACGCGGCACTCCCAGGAAAATATACCCAAGTGCCTGTCACCGCGAAGTCCTGCCACTGGTCATCTCAACTGATCACTTTCGACCATCGCGATTACTCAGCAAGTATCCGACACGCAGGATGGGCTGCACTGGTATTAGACCTGGTAATTGGCGGATATCACTTCACACGAGTCCTGATGGACGGTGGCAGCAACCTGAACCTAATATATCAAGATACAATCTGCGGGATGGGGTTAGACCCAACAAAAATTTGCCATAGCAATGCTAACTTTAAAGGAGTAACGCCAGGCCCAGGGGCTCGTTGTACGGGCTCCCTCCTACTGCAAGTTATATTCGACTCCCCCAATAACTTCCGTCGCGAGCATTTAACCTTCCACATTGCTCTGTTCCAAAGTGGCTATCAAGCACTGCTCGGATGCGAAGCTTTCGCTCGCTTTATGCAATACCACACTACGCCTCCCTCACACTCAAGATGCCCGGTCCATGTGGCATCATTTCAGTGAACGGAAATAGCAAGCGATCTCTACGCGCCGAAGAGAGTGCAGCCGCACACTAAAGGCGCCCGGACCAGCGAACGCATCCAATAGGTCGTCAAGACCTCAGACACAACTAATCAAGTCCGGCGCTGCTATTTATACCGAATAAATGGTCACACCCCTATTTGTCAATACAAGGGGCTCAACGCGCACAGACAAGTGGCAATTTCTTCTCATCTTGAATTATACATGGTTTCTTTAAAAACTATCTTTTTGCACAACAACCTTTTCACCTAAATTCCTCTCTTTTACAGACAATCATCGTGCTACACCCGTCCAGGATACGGCACAACAGAGACAGAGGCGCAGACGTGCAGCAGGGACCCGCTGCAAGGATTCTTTTTAGATTAAGACCATGCGTAAACCTTTTTTACTGTCTCTTGTTGATACATATCCACCATTGAGAAGGATGCTGACGTCTTGGCATGTGGCCACGCCAGAACAGTGCACGTACCTGGACACAAGGGTCTTCTTACAAAGGCCATTATTTAGGCCCGGTTTATACCACAAAGGCCGAATACCTTAGGGAGTGTTCGGCGTCGCGAGTTTGGCCCTATATGCATCAGCTCCGAATCATTGTCTTTGGTCAAATGTTGGGTTTGCCCGGCTCATGTGTTTTGGTGCCTTACGTTCCGCTTTACCGGCTAAGGTAGCACTAGGAGAACTACTGTGATTGTGCCCTGGTTCATCCGGACGAGCACCTCAGTAAAGAAAGTCGAAAACTGACTGTCATGATATAGCGTGAGACTGGTCAACCACTCGATGACCTGTTGGAATGTTAGAATTCCTCCGCCTTAACAAAGGGTCGTTTTCCGGCCAGGCATGTACGCACCCCGGGATGGGGTGAGTGCGGAGCCACCAGGGGCTATCTAGTAGCCCCACTGTCAAACTCCTATGGCTAAGTGAAAGTGCTAAAGCATTATAGTCCGGTTGCCTCGCTCGCTCCGCTATCACCTCCTTAATAGGACCAAGACGTTGGGTTAAGTGTGAACGTGTGTTTTTTGCGAGCACCTTCGCATTATATGCGTGGGGGTTGAACCCGACAGATGCAATCATTCAGGTTATACACATGTATACATAAACGGCCGCCTAGAAGGCATCATATTACTTTCAGGCAAAAGTATAAAAATAGCCTTATAAAAATTTATAAAAGCATTTCGCTTACAATGAGATTACATATCACTCAAACATAATATTTTTTAGCACTAGGTCTCTATCAAACGAGCACCCTCAAGAACTTCTTCAAGGTAGTGCTCAGCAGCCATTCGACCTATGGCCGAATCCCGCGCTGCAACAGTGGTAGCATCCATCTCCGCCCAGTATGCTTTAACACGGGCAAAGGCCATCCGTGAGCCCTCTATGCACGCCGACCTCTTCATCGCATTAATGCGCGGCACCACATCAAGGAACTACTACACCAAGCTAAAATAGCTGTTCGGTTTTGGCCTTTCCAACCATAACTGATCCACAACAGACCTCATGGCGAGTCCGGACAACCTATTCAGTTCGGCCCATTCGGCTAATTGGTCAGTCAATGAAAGCGGACGCTCGGGAGAATGGAATTGTGTCCAAAACAGCTAGTCCACTTCACGGTCCGTCTGACCCTGGAAGTACTTGGCCGCATCGGCAGCGCTCGCCGCCAAATCCATATACACATCCTCCGAACTCCACAGCCGATCCAGAGAGGCATACCGTGGATCTCCGAACTTCCTCCGCAACATAAAGGATTTCCCAACTACAATATCCCCGGCTTCCCGCAGCTCCTCCTTCTTCGCCCTCATAGCAGAGCGAATGTCTTTTCTCGTCGCAGCAGCCTTCTCAAGGTCCGATGCCTTCGCTAGGTTTTCCTTTTCAAGAACCCAGCAACGGTCGGCGGCGGCTTTTAATTCTATGGCCATCTTGGCCATCTTATCTCGGCTCTCGCCATGCGTGGCCTTCTCGGCTTTCAACTCTTCGGCCGCCTTCAAAGTAGCCGCATTACCAAACCTCGCTTGTTCCTTGGCTCGGGCAAGTTCTGCCTGCAAGGATTCAACAGTGGCAGCTCCATCTGCAGTCACAACATATTAAAGACATTGGCATCATGCTGCTCTTACTATGTAGTGTTCACCAGATAATGACACTTACCCTGTGCCTCATCAAGCCTTTTGTTAACAAGCTCGATGTCAGCGTCTGCCGCATCCAACTGCCGTTTTAAATGGGCAAACTCGCTAGTCCGGCTAGCCACCGGAGCTTCCATCACCTGCACATAGAGGCAGTATGGTTATTACTTGGGAATATGATCCTCTGTTCATCGTCGTTTCCGACGACAACCAGAGTCTCAGGGGCTACTATCTACACAGGGCACACCTAGCATGTGCAGGACTATCATACATTATTTTACGTACCTCAAAGCCTGTCAGTAGACTCATAAAAGCTTCATGCAATCCGCTTTCGGCGGACGAGATTCTCTCCATCACCGTATTCATCAGCACACGGTGTTCATCTGAGATGGCCGCTTGCCCCACCAACTCCCTCAGAACATTCGATCGCACACCAGACGGTGCCGGACTCTTTTTTGCGCTCTCTTCGGGAGCCGGACACTGGGAGCTTCGGGGGTCAATGGGATTATCTTCTGGCCTCACCGGACTCAGAGAGGCCCTCCGCGACAACTCTTCGGGGTCGCTCGCTTCCGGAGCGGAGGAGTCCGGAGGAGGCGTTTCGCTCTCCATCATCTCTGGAAGAAGATCCCCCGAAGACGAGCTCATTTGAGAGGGGCTAAGGCCCGAACTACAAAGATATATGCGGTGGTTATTTTCTTAGAAGAAAAAGATGGCATACATGTACTATTAAAGTATTTCGGGTCACTTACGACTCGCTGGAGAATTGATCCCCCCGCGGACTTTGTGTGGCAAAAGCACCCCCCAAGGTAGGACCCTCTGTGGGAGACTTCTTCTCCCATTTGGAAGCTTCGGCTTCTGAATCCCCGGGCGCAATCCTTTTCCTCCTCCGGTCGTCTTCCTTCATGGAGACGCTCGCTCCCTCGGTTAGAATGGGCAGCGTTGGGGCCCGCGTCCGCCCGTATTATTCTCCCCAGTATCTTCCTTCAAGGGCTCCGGGCAAGGTGCGACCTGGAGCATCTTTTCCAATACCGGATTGTCCAAACCCTCAGGGAGGGGGGCTGAACACCGAATCAACTTCGCCTTTGTTAGCAAGTCCTGGTCAAAAGGCAAACTCTCAGAAATAACTTCGTAACAAACGAGAGATAGTATGTTCGGCTGGAAGATTCCTTACCTGTTCGGCGGCGCGGTTACTGCTCAGGCCCACGTCCTCGGTGATTTCTGGACACCCTACCCGAGGTTCAAAGAATGACTTGTACATCTCCTCGTGTGTCAGGCCGAAGAAACTTTGAATGACACGCGGTCCGTCGGGATTGAACTCCCACAAGCGAAGGGGCCAGCGTTTGCAAGGCTGGACTTGACGAACCAGCATAACTTGTATTACCGCAACCAAACTAAAATCTCCATTGAAGAGATCTCGAATGCGGCTTTGCAGTATAGGCACGTCCTTGGCTGGACCCCAGCTCAGACCTCTGCTGATCCATGACATAAGTTGTGGTGGAGGGCCCGAACAGAAAACAGGGGCGGCTGCCCACTTGGCACTTCTAGGAGCCATGATGTAGAACCACTCCTGTTGCCACAATTCAGACACCTCTGGGATGGAACATTTGGGCCATGGAGCTCCTGTCATCTTGCATATTGAGGCACCTCCTCACGCTGCATGTTGGCCCTCGATCATCTTCGGCTTTACTTCAAAGGTCTTGAGCCACAGGCCGAAGTGAGGGGTAACCCGGAGGAAGGCCTCGCACACGACAATAAATGTCGTGATATGAAGAAATGAGTCTGGAGCTAGATCATGGAAATCAAGCCCGTAATAAAACATCAAACCCCTGACGAAAGGATCCAGAGCAAGGCCTAGACCTCGGAGGAAGTGGGAGACGAACACGACGTTCTTGTTGGGTACGGGGGAGGGGACGGCCTGCCCTCGGGCAGGCAACCGATGCAAAACCTTGACGGTCAGATATCTGGCCTCCCTCAACTTTTTGATGTCTTCTTCCGTGACAGAGGAAGGCACCCATCGGCCTTGAAGGCTAGATCCGGACATGATTGAAGGTTCGGAGCACTTGACCTGAACTTTGGGTGTTTGAGCTTGAGGTGGGGGAAGGATTCGATTGAGCACGGGAGGGAAAAAATAAAAGCCTTGTCCCTTTATAAAGAAGGTGAATATCAAGTTTCCTCTCCGTGGCCGTTTGGACTTGCCTATAGTCTAAGAGTCCTAGAAGCGGTTGGGTTACCCACGCCCGTATTGATGAGGATCCCAGAATAAGGGGACACGATCTCTGCTTTAACAAGGCGTGCCAAGGAAACCGCCTCGCATGACGTGCTGAGGTGGGATAATAAAACGATTCGAATAAAGGCTTGGCCGTGGTGCGTCACACTACAGAATACGTCAGCAGATTAGATTTGTGTAAATATTATTCTCTCTATGGCAATATGTGGAAACTTATTTTGCAGAACCGAACACTATCTTTGTGTTCAAAATCTTCTATGAAGTACTTGGAGGAGGAACCCGCCCTGCAATGTCGAAGACAATCTACGCGCCGGACTCGTCGTCATTGAAGCCTGGTTCAGGGGCTACTGAGGGAGTCCTGGATTAGGGGGTGTCCAGATGGCCGGACTATACCTTCAGCCGGACTCCTAGACTATGAAGATACAAGATCGAAGACTTCATCCCGTGTCCGGAAGGGACTTTCCTTGGCGTGGAAGGCAAGCTTGGCGATACGGATATGTAGATCTCCTACCATTGTAACCGACTTTGTGTAACCCTAACCCTCTCCGGTGTCTATATAAACCGGAGAGTTTTAGTCCATAGGACAATATACATAACAATAATCATACCATAGGCTAGCTTCTAGGGTTTAGCCTCTCCGATCTCGTGGTAGATCTACTCTTGTACTACCCATATCATCAATATTAATCAAGCAGGACGTAGGGTTTTACCTCCATCAAGAGGGCCCGAACCTGTGTAAAACTTTGTGTCCCTTTTCTGCTTTTACCATCCGGCCTAGACGCACAGTTCGGGACCTCCTACCCGAGATCCGCCAGTTTTAACACCGACAGTAACCCTAGCCCCCTCCGGTGTCTATATAAACCGGAGGGTTTAGTCCGTAGGACAACAGACAATCATACCATAGGCTAGCTTCTATGGTTTAGCCTCTACGATCTCGTGGTAGATCAACTCTTGTAATACTCATATCATCAATATCAATCAAGCAGGACATAGGGTATTACCTAAATCAAGAGGACCAGAACCTGGGTAAACATCGTGTCCCCTGCCTCCTGTTACCATCCGCCTTAGACGCATAGTTCGGGACCCCCTACCCGAGATCCGCTGGTTTTGACACCGACATTGGTGCTTTCATTGAGAGTTCCACTGTGTCGTCACCATAAGGCTTGATGGCTCCTTCGATCTTCGGTAACGATGCGGTCCAGGGTGAGGTTTTCCTCCCTGGACATATCTTCATATTCGGCGGTTTCGCACTGCGGGCCAACTTGCTTAACCATCTAGAGCGGATCCAGAGCTACGCCCCCGGCCATCAGGTCAGGTTCGGAAACTTAAACTACACTGCCGACATCCGCGGAGACTTGATCTTCGATGGATTCGAGCCCATGTCAGGTGCGCCGCACCATCATGATGATCATGACGTAACTCTGCCGTCGGACAGTGTTTGGGAGATCGCATCTGCAACTACTCCGGCCTTCAATCCGGAGCAAATGGCGCCATCCAAGGATGGAGGGATAGACCCCACCGTGGAGGCTGCACTCTCAGTGGCGATAGAGCCGGATACTGACTTCACCCCTTACGAGAGACGTGTTGCCGAACCACTGGATTCTTCTCTATCCACGGACTCCGAGCCGCCTGCATCCGTGCCTATCGAATCCGACAGGGCGCCAATCATGGAGTTCACCTCCGCAGATATCTTTCAGCACTCGCCTTTCGGTGATGTGCTGATCTATTAGTGTGGAGAAAATAAGCTTTATACGATCTTGTGATGTGGAATAAATAAAAGCAATGGACTTCATAATAAAGGTCCATATGACAAGTGGCAATATAATGTGACGTTCTTTTGCATTAAGATGCATACAACCATAAAAACACATGACAACCTCTGCTTCCCTCTACGAAGGGCCTATCTTTTATCTTTGTCCTACACTTTATACAGAGACATGGTGATCTTCACCTTTCCTTTTTACATTTTATCCTTTGGCAAGCATAGTGTGTTGGAAAGATCCTGATATATATAGCTAATTGGATGTGGGTTTTCATAAACTATTATTATTGACATTACCCTTGAGGTAAAAGGTTGGGAGGCAAAACTATAAGCCCCTATCTTTCTGTGTGTCCGATTAAAGCTTCACACTCATAACTATTGCGTGAGTGTTAGGAATTGTGAAAGACTAAATGGTAGTTGAGTGTGTGGACTTGCTGAAAAGCTCTTATATTCACTCTTTCTGATGTTATGACAAATTGCAATTGCATTAATGACTGAGATTATAGTTTGTTAGTTTTCAATGAAGTTTCTGATTCATACTTTACATTGTGAATAAGACTGTTACTTTAGCATAAGAAATCATATGACAATATATATATATACAATGTTGGGGATATCGCTTATCGGGAACTTATCGGCCGACCCATGATATGGGGTAAATCGGCCAGTTTATCGGCATATCGGTCGATTTTTCGCCATAATGGCTGATTTATCAGTCGATTAATCTTATCGTTCAGACAACGGTAAGCCATAAATCGGCCGATTTATCGGAATACCGGAAGATATCTTGAACAGTGTGTGTGTGTGTGTATGTTGCTGTTATAAGAATGATCATGATGCCCTCATGTCCGTATTGTATTTTATCGACACCTCTATCTCTAAACATGTGGACATATTTTTCGTTATCGGCTTCCGCTTGAGGACAAGCGAGGTCTAAGCTTGGGGGAGTTGATACGTCCATTTTGCATCATGATTTTATATCGATATTTATTGCATTATGGACTGTTATTACACATTATGTCACAACACTTATGCCTTTTCTCTCTTATTTTATAAGGTTTGCACGAAGAGGGAGAATGCCGGCAACTGGAATTCTGGGCTGGAAAAGGAGCAAATATTAGAGACCTATTCTGCAAAACTCCAAAAGTCCTCAAACTCCACGGAAGTCAGTTTTGGAATATATAAAAAATATTGGGCGAAGAAAGCACCAGAGGGAGGCCACCAACCGTCCACGAGGGTGGGGGCGCGCCCTACCCCTTGGGTGCGCCCCCTGTCTCATGGGCCCCCTGGCAGGCCTCTGTTGGTGAACGTAGCAGAAATTCAAAATTTTTGTAAGTGTCACCAAGATCTATCTATGGAGAGACCAGCAACGAGGGGAAGGAGAGTGCGTCTACATACCCTTGTAGATCGCTAAGCGGAAGCATTCAAGAGAACGGGGTTGAAGGAGTCGTACTCGTCATGATCCAAATCACCGGAGATCCTAGTGCCGAACGGACGACACCTCCGCGTTCAACACACGTACAGCCCGGTGACGTCTCCCATGCCTTGATCCAGCAAGGAGAGAGGGAGAGGTTGAGGAAGACTCCATCCAGCAGCAGCACAATGGTGTCGTAGTGGTGGAGGAGCATGGCGATCCAGCAGGGCTTCGCCAAGCACCACGAGATATGAGGAGAAAGAGAGGTAGGGCTGCGCCAACAAGAGAAGAAACTTCGTCTATGGGCTGCTCCTTTGCCTCCACTATATATGGGGGGAGAGGGGGGCTTTGCCCCCACCTAGCGTTCCACCCTAGGGGCGGGGGCCAGTCCAGATCCCATCTGGTGGGGCGGCCAAGGGGAGGGGGAGAGGGAGGCGCACCAGGCATGGGCCCTAAGGCCCATCTGCCCTTAGGGTTTGCCCCCCCCCTCCTCCCCTTAGGCGCCTTGGGCCCTTGTGGGGGGCCGCACCAGCCCATCTGGGGCTGGTCCCCTCCCACACTTGGCCCATGCATCCCTCCGGGTCCGGTGGCCCCACTTGGTGGACCCCCGGGACCCTCCTGGTGGTCCTGGTACGTTACCGATAAAACCCGAAACTTTTCCGGTGACCAAAACAGGACTTCCCATATATAATCTTTACCTCCGGACCATTCCGGAACTCCTCGTGATGTCCGGGATCTCATCCGGGACTCCGAACAACATTCGGTAACCACATACAAACTTCCTTTATAACCCTAGCGTCATCGAACCTTAAGTGTGTAGACCCTATGGGTTTGGGAACCATGCAGACATGACCGAGACAATTCTCCGATCAATAACCAAGAGCGGGATCTGGATACCCATGTTGGCTCCCACATGTTCCACGATGATCTCATCGGATGAACCACGATGTTGAGGATTTGATCAATCCCGTATACAATTCCCTTTGTCTAGCGGTATTGTACTTGCCCGAGATTCGATCGTCGGTATCCCGATACCTTGTTCAATCTCGTTACGGGCAAGTCTCTTTACTCGTTCCGTAACACATCATCCCGTGATCAACTCCTTGATCACATTGTGCACATTATGATGATGTCCTACCGAGTGGGCCCAGAGATACCTCTCCGTCACAAGGAGTGATAAATCCCAGTCTCGATTCGTGCCAACCCAACAGACACTTTCGGAGATATCCGTAGTGCACCTTTATAGCCACCCACTTATGTTGTGACGTTTGGCACACACAAATTATTCCTACGGTATTCGGGAGTTGCATAATCCCATGGTCTAAGGAAATGATACTTGACATTAGAAAAGCTTTAGCATGCGAACTACATGATCTTGTGCTATGCTTAGGATTGGGTCTTGTCCATCACATCATTCTTCTAATGATGTGATCCCGTTATCAATGACATCCAATGTCCATGGTCAGGAAACTGTAACCATCTATTGATCAACGAGCTAGTCAACTAGAGGCTTACTAGGGACATGGTGTTGTCTATGTATCCACACATGTATATGAGTTTCCTATCAATACAATTCTAGCATGGATAATAAACGATTATCAAGAACAAGGAAATATAATAATAACTAATTTATTATTGCCTCTAGGGAATATTTCCAATAGTCTCCCACTTGCACTAGAGTCAATAATCCAGTTCACATCGCTATGTGATTAACACTCAAGGTCACATCCCCATGTGACTAACACCCAAAGAGTTTACTAGAGTCAATAATCTAGTTCACATTACCATGTGATTAACACTCCATGAGTTTTGGGTTTGATCATGTTATGCTTGTGAGAGATGTTATAGTCAATGGGTCTGAATCTTTCAGATCCGTGTGTGCTTTACAAATCTCTATGTCATCTCCCAGATGCAGCTACCACGTTCTATTTTGAGCTATTCCAAATAACTGTTCCATTATACGAATCCAGTTTACTACTCAGAATAATCTGGATTAGTGTCAAAGTTTGCATCGGTGTAACCCTTTACGACGAACTCTTTTACCACCTCCATAATCGAGAAATTCCTTAGTCCACTAGTTACTAAGGATAACTTTGACCGCTGTCTTGTGATCCATTCTTGGATCACTCTTGTACCCCTTGACCGACTCATGGCAAGGCACACCAGCATAGCATACTGTAGAGCCTACGTCTAAAGCATGGGGGACGACCTTCGTCCTTTCTCTCTATTCTGCCGCGGTCAGGTTTCGAGTCTTACTCAATGTTCACACCTTATAACACAGCCAAGAACTCCTTCTTTGCCGATCCATTTTGAACTCCTTCAAAATCTTGTCACGGTATGTATTCATTTGAAAGTACTATTAAGCGTTTTGATCTATCCTTATAGATCTTAATGCTTAATACTCAAGTAGCCTAATCCAGGTTTTCCATTGAAAAACACTTTTCAAATAACTATGCATGCTTTCCAGAAACTCTACATCATTTCCGATCAACAATATGTTAACAACATATACTCATCGGAAATTCTATAGTGCTCCCACTCACTTCTTTGGAAATACAAGTTTCTCATAAACTTTGTATAAACCCAAAATCTTTGATCATCGTCAAAGTGTATATTCCAACTCCGAAATGCTTACTCCAGTCCTTAGAAGGATTGCTAGAGCTTTGCATACTTGTTAGCATCTTTCAGGATTGTTAAAACCTTCTGGTTGTATCACATACAACCTTTCCTCAAGAAAATCATGAGGAAACAATGGTTTTTGACATCCTATCTACAAGATTTCATAAATAATGCAGTGACTGCTAATATAATTCCAACAGACTCTTAGCATCGCTACGAGTGAGAAAGTCTCACCGTAGTCAACTCCTTGAACTTGTCGGAAAACATCTTAACGACAAGTCGAGATTTCTTAATGGTGATACATACCATCATTGTCCGTCTTCCTTTTAAAGATCCATATGTACATAACACCCTTATGACCATCAAGTAGTTCTTCCAAAGTCTACACTTTGTTTTCATATATGGATCCTCTCTCGGATTATATGGCCTCGATCCATTTTGGAATCCAGGCCCACCATCACTTCTCCATAGCTCGTAGGTTCATTGTTGTCTAGCAACATGACTTCCAAGACAGGATTACGTACCACTCTAAAGTAGTATGCATCCTTGTCATCCTACGAGGTTTGGGAGTGACTTGATCCGAAGTCTCATGATCAATATCATAAGCTTCCACTTCAATTGGTGTAGGTGCGACAGGAACAACTCTTTGTGCCCTGCTATACACTAGTTGAAGTGACGGTTCAATAACCTCATCAAGTCTCCACCATCCTCCCACTCAATTCTTTCGAGAGAAACTTTTCCTCGAGAAAGGACCCGATTCTAGAAACAATCCCTATTGCTTTTGGATCTAAATTAGGAGGTATACCCAACTGTTTTGGGTGTCCTATGAAGATGCATTTATCCGCTTTGGGTTCGAGCTTATCAGCCTGAAACTTTTCACATAAGCGTCGCAGCCCCAAACTTTTAAGAACAACAGCTTAGGTTTCTCTAAACCATAGTTCATACGGTGTCGTCTCATCGGAATTACGTGGTGCCTATTAAAGTGAGTGCGGTTGTCTCTAATTCCTAACCCATGAACGATAGTGGTAATTCGATAAGAGACATCATGGTACGCACCATATCCAATAGGGTGCAACTATGATGTTTGGACACATCATCATACTATGGTGTTCCAGGCGGTATTAGTTGTGAAACAATTTCCACAATGTCTTAATTCTGTGCCAAACTCGTAATTCAGATATGAATCTCTATGATTATATCACAGACATTTTATCCTCTTGTCACGACGATCTTCAACTTCACTCTGAAATTACTTGAACCTTTCAATAATTTCAGACTCATGATCCATCAAGTAAATATACTTTAGCATCTACTCAAATCATCTGTGAAGTAAGAACATAACAATATCCACTACATGCCTCAACACTCATTGGACTGCACACATCAAAATGTATTACTTCCAACGAGTTGCTTTCTTGTTCCATCTTACTGAAAACGAGGCTTTTCAGTCATCTTGCCCATGTGGTATGATTTGCATGTCTCAAGTGATTCAAAATCAAGTGAGTCCAAACGATCCATCTGTATAGAGTTTCTTCATGCATATCTACCAACAAACATGGTTTGCATGTCTCAATCCTTTCAAAAATGAGTGAGTCCAAAGATCCATCAACATGGAGCTTCTTCACGCATTTTATACCAATATGACTCAAATTGTAGTGCCACATTTGTGTGGTACTATCATTACTATCTTATACCTTTGGCATGAAAATGTGTATCACTACGATCGGGATGGTATTATTCAAATAAATAGAGTAACCATTATTCTCCTTAAATGAATAACCGTATCGCGATAGACATAATCCAATCATGTCTATGTTCAACACAAACACCAAATAACAATTATTTAGGTTTTAATACCAATGTCGATGGTAGAGGGAGCGTATGATATTTGATCAACCTTGGAAATACTTCCAACACATATCGTCATCTCACCTTTTAGCTAGTCTCCGTTTATTCTGTAGCCTTTTGTTTCGAGTTACTAACACTTAGCAACCGAACCGGTATCTAATACCCTGGTGCTACTAGGAGTACTAGAAAAGTACACATTATAATGCATATCCAATATACTTCTGTCGACCTTGCCAGCCTTCTCATCTACCAAGTATCTAGGGTGGTTCTGCTTCAGTGACTGTTCCCCTTATTACAGAAGCACTTAGTCTCGGGCTTGGGTTCAACTTTGGGTTTCTTCACTAGAACAACAACTGATTTGTTGTTCCATGAAGTATCCCTTTCTTTCCCTTGCCCTTCTTGAAACTAGTGGTTTTACTAACCATCAACGATTGATGCTCCCTTTTGATTTCTACTTTCGCGGTGTCGTGAATAGCTCAAGGATTATATCTATCCCTGATATGTTATAGTTCATCACGAAGCTTTAGTAGCTTGGTGGAAGTGACTTTGGAGAACCATCACTATCTCATCTGGAAGATCAACTCCCACTCGATTCAAGCGATTGTTGTACTCAGACAATCTGAGCACAAGCTCAAGATTGAGCTTTTCTCCCTTATTATGCAAGCTAAGAAAATCGTCGGAGGTCTTATACCTCTTGACGTGGGCACGAGCCTGAAATCCCAATTTTAGTCCTTGGAACATCTCATATGTTCTGCGATGTTTCAAAACGTCTTTGGTGCCTCAATTCTAAACCATTTAGCATTACGCACTGAACTATCATGTAGTCATCAAAACGTGTATGCCAGATGTTCGCAACATCCACAGACGACGTTCGAGGTTCAGCACACTGAGCGGTGCATTAAGGATATAAGCTTTCTACTGTCTGCATAATTGCTACTATCAACTTTCAACTAATTTTTCTCTAGGAACATATCTAAACAGTAGAACTGAAGCGCGAGCTACGACATAATTTGCGAAGACCTTTTGACTATGTTCAGGACAATTAAGTTCATCTTATGAACTCCCACTCAGATAGACATCCCTCTAGTCATCTAAGTGATTACATGATCCGAGTCAACTAGGCCGTGTCCGATCATCACGTGAGACGGACTAGTCATCATCGGTGAACATCTTCATGTTGATCGTATCTACCATACGACTCATGCTCGACCTTTCTTGTGTTTTGAGGCCATGTCTGTACATGCTAGGCTCGTCAAGTTAACCTAAGTGTTTCGCATGTGTTCCGAGTCCATGTCTATACATGCTAGGCTTGTCAACACCCGTTGTATTCGAACATAAGAATCTATCACACCCGATCATCACGTGGTGCTTCGAAACGACGAACTTTCGCAACGGTGCACAATTAGGGGGAACACTTTCTTGAAATTTTAATGAGGGATCATCTTATTTACTACCGTCGTTCTAAGTAAATAATATGCAAAAACATGATAAACATCACATGCAATCAAAAAATTAGTGACATGATATGGCCAATATCATATAGCTCCTTTGATCTCCATCTTGGGGCTCCATGATCATCTTGTCACCGGCATGACACCATGATCTCCATCATCATGATCTCCATCATCGTGTCTCCATGAAGTTGTCTCGCCAACTTATTACTTCTACTACTATGGCTACCGGTTAGCAATAAAGTAAAGTAATTACATGGCATTGTTCAATGATATGCAGGTCATACAATAAATAAAGACAACTCCTATGGCTCCTGCCAGTTGTCATACTCATCGACACGCAAGTCGTGATTCCTATTACAAGAACATGATCAATCTCATACATCACATATCATTCATCACATTCTTCTTAGCCATATCACATCACATAGCATACCCTGCAAAAACAAGTTAGACGTCCTCTAATTGTTGTTTGCATGTTTTACGTGGCTGCTATGGGTTTCTAGCAAGAACGTTTCTTACCTACGCAAAAACCACAACGTGATATGCCAATTGCTATTTACCCTTCATAAGGACCCTTTTCATCGAATCCGATCCGACTAAAGTGGGAGAGACAGACACCCTCTAGCCACCTTATGCAACTAGTGCATGTCAGTCGGTGGAACCAGTCTCACGTAAGAGTACGTGTAAGGTCGGTCCGGGCCGCTTCATACCACGATGCCGCCGAATCAAGATTGGACTAGTAATGGTAAGCATATTGAACAAAATCAACGCCCACAACTACTTTGTGTTCTACTCGTGCATAGAAACTACGCATAAACCTGGCTCTGATACCACTATTCGGGAACGTAGTAGAAATTCAAAATTTTCCTACGTGTCACCAAGATCTATCTATGGAGAGACCAGAAATGAGGGGAAGGAGAGTGCATATACATACCCTTGTAGATCGCTAAGCGGAAGCGTTCAAGAGAACAGGGTTGAAGGAGTCGTACTCGTCGTGATCCAAATCACCGGAGATCCTAGTGCCGAACGGACGGCACCTCCGCGTTCAACACACGTACAGCCCGGTGACGTCTCTCATGCCTTGATCCAGCAAGGAGATAGGGAGAGGTTGAGGAAGACTCCATCCAGCAGCAGCACAATGGCGTGGTGGTGGTGGAGGAGCACGGCGATCCAGTAGGGCTTCGCCAAGCACCGCGAGATATGAAGAGAAAGAGAGGTAGGGCTGCGCCAACAAGAGAAGAAACTTCATCTATGGGATGCTCCTTTTCCTCCACTATATATAGGGGGAGAGGGGATGCGGCGGCCAGCCCAGATCCCATCTGGTGGGGCGGCCAAGGGGAGGGGGAGAGGGAGGCGCACCAGGCATGGGCCCTAAGGCCCATCTGCCCTTAGGGTTTGCCCCCCCTCCTCCCCTTAGGCGCCTTGGGCCCTTGTGGGGGGGCGCACCAGCCCACCTGGGGCCGGTCCCCTCCCACACTTGGCCCATGCAGCCCTCCGGGGCCGGTGGCCCCACTTGGTGGACCCCCGGGACCCTCCTGGTGGTCCCGGTGCATTACCGATAAAACCCGAAACTTTTCCGGTGGCCAAAACAGGACTTCCCATATATAAATCTTTACCTCGGGACCATTCCGGAACTCCTCATGACGTCTGGGATCTCATCCGGGACTCCGAACAACATTCGGTAACCACATACAAACTTCCTTTATAACCCTAGCGTCATCGAACCTTAAGTGTGTAGACCCTACGGGTTCGGGAACCATGCAGAAATGACCGAGACAATTCTCCGGTCAATAACCAACAGCGGGATCTAGATACCCATGTTGGCACCCACATGTTCCACGATGATCTCATCGGATGAACCACGATGTCGAGGATTCGATCAATCCCGTATACAATTCCCTTTGTCTAGCGGTATTGTACTTGCCCGAGATTCGATCGTCGGTATCCCCATACCTTGTTCAATCTCGTTACCGGCAAGTCTCTTTACTCGTTCCGTAACACATCATCCCGTGATCAACTCCTTGATCACATTGTGCACATCATGATGATGTCCTACCGAGTGGGCCCAGAGATACCTCTCCGTCACACGGAGTGACAAATCCCAGTCTCGATTCGTGCCAACCCAACAGACACTTTCAGAGATACCCGTAGTGCACCTTTATAGCCACCCAGTTACGTTGTGACGTTTGGCACACCCAAAGTATTCCTACGGTATCCGGGAGTTGCATAATCTCATGGTCTAAGGAAATGATACTTGCCATTAGAAAAGCTTTAGCATGCGAACTACACGATCTTGTGCTATGCTTAGGATTGGGTCTTGTCCATCACATCATTCTTCTAATGATGTGATCCCGTTATCAATGACATCCAATGTCCATGGTCAGGAAACCGTAACCATCTCTTGATCAACGAGCTAGTCAACTAGAGGCTTACTAGGGACATGGTGTTGTCTATGTATCCACACATGTATCTGAGTTTCCTATCAATACAATTCTAGCATGGATAATAAACGATTATCATGAACAAGGAAATATAATAATAACTAATTTATTATTGCCTCTAGGGCATATTTCCAACAGCCTCCGGTTCCCATCTTTGGCTAAATGAAGTCTTTCTCCTTGGAAAAAATCATAAGCAAGCTTGCGGGACGAAACACCGCCGCCACGAGGAGGAACCTTGGCGGAACCGATCTAGGGCTCTGGCGGAGCTATTCTGTCGGGGAAACATCCCTCTAGGAGGGTGAAATCATCACCATTCTCATCAGCATCGATCCTCTCTCGGGAGGGGGTCAATCTCCATCAACATCTTCACCAACACCATTTCCTCTCAAACCCTAGTTCATCTCTTGTATCCAATCTTTGTCCCAAAACCTCAGATTGGTACCTGTGGGTTGCTAGTAGTGTTGATTACTCCTTGTAGTTCATGCTAGTTGGTTTATTTGGTGGAAGATCATATGTTCAGATCCTTTATGCATATTAATACCCCTTTGATTATGAACATGAATATGATTTGTGAGTAGTTACGTTTGTTCCAAAGGACATGGGAGAAGTCTTGCTATAAGTAGTCATGTGAATTTGGTATTCGTTTGATATTTTGATGAGATGTATGTTGTCTGTCCTCTAGTGGTGTCATGGGAACGTCGACTACATGAAACTTCACCATTATTAGCGCCTACGAGAAGGCATTGGGAAGTAATAAGTAGATGATGGGTTGCTAGAGTGACAGAAGCTTAAACCCTAGTTTATGCGTTGCTTCGTAAGGGACTGATTTAGATCCATATGTTTGATGCTATGGTTAGGATTATCTTAATACTTCTTTTGTAGTTGCAGATGCTTGCAAGAGGGGTTAATCATAAGTGGGATGCTTGTACAAGTAAGGGAAGTACCCAAGCACCGGTCCACCCACATATCAAATTTTCAAAGTACCGAACGCGAATCATATGAGCGTGATGAAAACTAGCTTGACGATAATTCCCATGTGTCCTCGGGGGCGCTTTCCTTTATATAAGAGTTTGTCCAGGCTTGTCCTTTGCTACAAAAAGGATTGGGCCATGTTGATGCACCTTATTTACTTTTATTACTTGTTATGCGTTACAAATTACCTTATCACAAAACTATCTGTTACCAATAATTTCAGTGCTTGCAGAGAATACCTTACTAAAAACTACTTATCATTTCCTTCTGCTCATCGTTGGGTTCCACACTATTACTTGTCGAAAGGACTACGATAGATCCCCTATACTTGTGGGGCATCACCAACCAAAATAGTGGTTTCTGCTTTGATGCAGCAAACACCAATAGGGCAAAGGACACATACTATGGTTACATAGAGGAGATATGGGAACTTGACTATCACTACTAGGGAAAACCTTATACACAGAAGTATAGCAGTAGCACTGGTCAAAACACGGCGCTATTGCTACTTATTAGTAGCGCTTGTTACAAAAGCGCACTGATACATCTCCGTCGTATCTACTTTTCCAAACACTTTTGCCCTTGTTTTGGACTCTAACTTGCACGATTTGAATGGAACTAACCAGGACTGACGTTGTTTTCAGCTGAATTAATATGGTGTTATTTATGTGCAGAAACAAACCTTCTCGGAATGACCTTAAACTTCACGGAACAACTTTTTGGAAAATATAAAAAATACCTGCAAAAGATGAAGGCCAGGGGGCCCACCACCTCTCCACGAGGGTACCTCGTGGGCCCCCTGGTGCCTCTCCGACTCTAGCTCCAACTCTATATATTGTGTTTCTGGGAGAGAAGAATTCATTGCGTTTTACGATACGGAGCCGCCGCCAAGCCCTAAAACCTCTCGGGAGGGCTGATGTGGAGTCCGTTCGGGGCTCTGGAGAGGGGAATCCGTCGCCATCGTCATCATCAACCATCCTCCATCACCAATTCATGATGCTCACCGCCGTGCGTGAGTAATTCCATCGTAGGCTTGCTGGACGGTGATGGGTTGGATGGGATCTATCATGTAATCGAGTTTGTTTTGTTAGGGTTTGATCCCTAGTGTCCACTATGTTCTGAGATTGATGTTGTTATGACTTTGCTATGCTTAATGCTTGTCACTAGGGCCTGAGTGCCATGATTTCATATCTGAACCTATTATGTTTTCATCAATATATGAGTGTTCTTGATCCTATCTTGCAAGTCTATAGTCACCTATTATGTGTTATGATTCGTTAACCCCGAAGTGACAATAATCGTGCTACTTACCGGTGATGATCGTAGTTTGAGGAGTTCATGCATTTACTATGTGTTAATGCTTTGTTCTGGTACTCTATTAAAAGGAGGACTTAACATCCCTTAGTTTCCATAAGGACCCTGCTGCCACGGGAGGGTAGGACAAAAGATGTCATGCAAGTTCTTTTCCATAAGCACGTATGACTATATTCGGAATACGTGCCTACATTATATCAACGAACTGGAGCTAGTTCTGTGTCACCCTAGGTTATGACTGTTACATGATGAACCACATCCGGCATAATTCTCCATCACCGATCCATTGCCTATGAGCTTTCCATATATTGTTCTTCACTTATTTACTTTCCTGTTGCTATTGCTATCATCACTACAAAATACCAAAAACATTACTTTCACTACTGTTACCTTTTGCTACCGTTACCACTACTATCATATTACTTTGCTACTAAATACTTTGCTCCAGATATTAAGTTTCCAGGTGTGGTTGAATTGACAACTCAGCTGCTAATAGTTTAGAGTATTCTTTGGCTCCCCTTGTGTCGAATCAATAAATTTGGGTTCAATACTTTACCCTCGAAAACTGTTGCGATCCCCTATACTTGTGGGTTATCACACGCTACAACCATTGTTGTAGCAGTAGCGCGTCTGCGTGGAAAAGCGCTACTACTATAATTCCCTTGCTGGAGTAGCGGTTCTTCCAAAAGCACGCTACTGCTATGAAAAATAAAATTATTAGAAAAATAAGTAGAAAATTAAATGAAAATGAAAGAAATATAAAATAGAGAAATGAAACAAGAAAATGTAAAGAAAACAAAAGAAAAATAAAATAAAATAGAAAGGAATAGTTGAAGCGCGTTTCGCTGGAAAACGCTATAGCTAACTTAGCTATAGCGCATTTCGGCAAAAAGCGCTACTGCTAGTTTGACTTAACCCCCGGCTGCGCGGGCTCAACATTTCGCTAAGTCCTTCCCCCTCCACTCCCCCCTCTTCCCCAACTTCTCCATCGCTGCCGTCGCGCTGCCGCCTTCGACCGCTGCCGCCCGAGGCCGCCTTTGACCACACCACCGCCGCCCGAAGCCGCCCTCGACCTCACAGCCGCCGCCCGAGGCCATCGTCGACCTCACCGTCGCCTCCCTTGATCTCACCGCTGCCGCCCTCGACCTCACTGCTAACGCCCGCGCTCGCCCAAGACCTCCGTCGCCCGAGCCAGAGCCTGCCCTCGCCCCCGACCGTAAGGCTCTGCCTCTCCTCTCCCCTACCATCCTCTCTCTCTCTCTACTAGGGCAATTCATATATATGTTGATGTTGTGTTGATGTTCATATGAACCCTAGATGTTCATACGAACCCTAGATTTGTTTAGGGCAGTAGGCATTTTTTAGCATTTAGGAAAAATGATTAGCGATTTTTTAGGAAAATGCCTAAACAGTAATTCCATTTAGCTTTAAATTAATAGAGGGTATGTAAATAATAGTAGAATTTAGATTTAAATTAATAGAGGCTATAAACAAAAAACACTTAGCTATAAAACATTATTTGGACTATGGACCCGAATCTGTTCCAAATTTCATTCAAATGAAATTTGATTTATTTGGACTATGGACCTGAATATTTTTGAAGAAATTGGGTGTAGGTACTAAGGTCTTGCTGTGAAAATTTTGGTGAGGTGAGAAGGGTTAGAGAAAATGGAGTTCCTAGACTTCTAGCTTTAGACAAAAAAAAAAGTATTTAGCTATAAATAAAAAACAGTAGCTATGGCATTTAGCTATAAAGAAAAAACAGAATTGTTTTTCTTTTCAAAAACTTGGTTAAACTAATTGTATCTATGTAAACAAAAAACAAGATTGTTGTTATACGATATAGGTCATTGATGTTCATTTGCATATTCCATTATTGTTGATTATATCTTTTCATTGAAGTTGCCATGTTATATGCAAATTCCACAATAGTGTTTGCTCATGTTATATCTTTTCATTCAAGTGGTTCGATTGTGCCCAAGTGGCTTTGTTGTTTCCAGGGAATGAAGTCGAGTGTCCTATGTTTTGCCAGAATGTTGATTCATTTCCATTCCGGCAAATTTCAGGTTCTCGATTTGTCCACTTTTTAGAAAAAGTCATGCCGAAATTTTCTGTGAATTTCGTATGACTTGTGCTACTAACTAGGACATATCGAGTGCCCGGGATTTGCCGCACCAGGAAGGATTCAATGTTCCTGCAAAGCATAGGCCTTTTTATGTCATTATTCATTTTATTAGGTCTAGAATTAATTGACTAGATTTAATCGTAGGAAACATGGCTAGCAACGATGAAGTACAGGGTTCTGGTGACTGCGACAACGTCTACCTGGCGGAAAAATAATTTTTTAGGGAAGCCGGCGTTCAAGAGTTGATGTTGCTAGGTCCACCTGTCACATCGGAGATTGAGACCGACATCGAGACCGGCGCTAAGACTGAGACCGGCACTGAGACTGAGACCGGCATCAAGACCAGCGCTGAGACTGAGACCGGCGTCGAGACTAGCGGAGCCGGTA
Source organism: Triticum aestivum (assembly GCF_018294505.1). Classification (NCBI taxonomy): domain Eukaryota; kingdom Viridiplantae; phylum Streptophyta; class Magnoliopsida; order Poales; family Poaceae; genus Triticum; species Triticum aestivum. The sequence goes on from NC_057812.1 coordinate 118,558,589, forward strand.
TAGAATCAAAAGCAAAGAGGCAACGGCTTCCTAACAAGCTCAGGACTACTATACTGGTGGTCACGGCGGTGGACGACGGCAATTTTGAGCCAAACGCGCCCATGGAAGCGCGCGCGTGCTACAACAATCAAATAGGCTGCATCATACGGACAACTGCCACCATCAACGATGAGAAACTAAAGAAGATAGATAATATGAGGCCCTCCCTCCTAAAAAAGTTGCACCAGATATTCTTGTTCCCGGGCTGGAATGAAAAGGATTATAAAGATCCACATAAGGACCCAGCAATGAAGAAGATAAATAAACACGCCATGACCAAGTTTATCGACTTGTTGGCCGCCTGGAAATCAAGGGTGAAATATCGGATCGTCAACAAAAAGGAACCCTACTCCGAGATTGTAAAGAATAATCTGACAATCACGGCAGAGCACTTTCAAATATTCAAGGCGGCTTGCGAGGATGAAGCTGCCAAATGAAGTCGAAGTACATGAAGGGGCTTTAACAGAGGAACATTGGGTGCCACCACCTCAAAAGCCGTGGTTACGGCGGGAATAGGTCCATATGGGCCAAGGAGGATGCGAAAGCCGTGAGTTAGGGCATCCCAGACCCCTTGGCGGAGTTCACCGTCCCGCGGGAGCGTGACATCCTCAGGGCCCGGCACCGTTGGGACCCAGTGAAGAAGGTTTTCGAGATGAACGCGGTCACGACAAAGTTCATGAGACTGCTGGTAATTTTAGTTTCTGATCTATTCGAATGCATGTTAGTCATATTTGTAAACGATCCTTGTCCCTTTTGCAGAGAGAGCAGCATAGGATTGTGGGGCCGAAAGCAACTCGATGTCTGAGGCGTTGGCGAGGCCCAAGTGGGACACTCCATTCAACCAAGCGTTGAACATATTGAAAGGACTCCCGGTGGAGACTCGACCGTCGTATGGACGTGCCACGTGGAAGAAGTACTACCATGAGACCACGGGGGAGAGAATGGAAAGACGGAGGTTAACTAAAGAAAACATCGACAAGAAGGTTGAGATTGCGGTTGAGAACAAATCATCTGAGATAGTCGCAACGGCGGTAGCTGCCGCAAAACAAGTGCTTGTAGATATGTCTGCTACCTTGGTTCCGGCCGTTTTCTATTGGAGTGGGCAAAATCCAGAAAAAAAATTGTTGCGGACTTTCCCCTTGCTGGCTTCTTCGGGAGCAGCTCGACTAGCATTGCACCAGCACCTGCAGCTGCACCTGCTCCCGCACCGGCTCCCACACCGGCTCCGGCACCGGACGTGCTCAGTGGTGCTTCGTCTTTGGCTGAGCTCGGCGCCCTCACGGTATCTGTCACACTAGCCCCCTTCAATAAATGTATAATCTTGCGTTTTCATTGTCTTTCGGATGTCTCACGTCGCTTCCTTTTATTTGCAAGCCGACGAAACCCCGTGCACCATATTATACACCATCGGCGACCAGAAGGTGGACGTGGGGAAGGCGATGATAATGGAGCCGAAGGAACCATTGTTCCACAGCTGGCCGATCCCGCCGGGCGTCTTCAAGGTTTCCGTGGCCAGTGTCAAACCGGGCCACGAGAATTTGGCTCCTTTGGTACTAGTGGGGGATGACGACGAGACCCCGCGGCAGCTTGGTGATTGTTGCAATGGGTGGGTCCTGTTTTCCCAAAGAGTCTTCTTTGTCTGGAGGCGGCCGGGAGCACACCCACGAGCACGCAGTTATGTATGAACATCAACACCTCACCTACCCAATTAGCGTCGGATGTCGTGTTGGGTGATAGCGGAGGGGGTGAGGAAGAGGCTCCATTAGTCGCTGGTGATGTCACCATCGATGAGGATGAGGATGAGGATGACACTCAACAGTATGTCAATACTGGTGCCTAGTTAGGGTTTGAGCATCATGAGTTAGTGCCTGAATTGCCGCCTCCGTTGTCTGAACGTATTATGGACAACCTTCCGGTAGTAAAGAAGTCTAGGAAGAGACCGAGGAAAGGCAAAAAAGCTGCTTCTATGATCCAGTCGCCTCAGCAGCCTCGGGTTCAAGACCGTATAGATATCCCCAGTGCGGCAAAATGGCATATCCCCAGTCAACCAATCCTACCTAAAGCAACGCTAGGGGTCAGATTCTACGATTTAAGGAGACTTCATGACGATGTGATGCGGATAGAGAAAGGCCCCATCGCCTCAAAAAATCCAGGATACCCACTCTACGTGGTTAACGTGTCGCGGCAATTGTCGTACGTCGACACATTCCCCGCGGAGAAGTTCTTCCTTTGATTCGATTACATCTTCGACATGCTTCACTTGAAGAAGCTGGATTTTACGTTTGTCCGCCTTTATGCCTGGCACATGAACTACCTCATCGGGGTTGAGCAGATACCTCATATCTGTGTTGCTGACCCGTACTTCATGCACGAAGGCTTCTTAGGAGTCTGCGCAGAGCACTGTGAATACGCGAGGGAATACATCACCAATATCATGCTCGCCAATAAGGACAAGGAGGCGATTCTCGTGCCTTATCATCCCCTGTAAGTCATCCACGCGGATATCCTTCCTTTGATTTCAATCATTCATTTGCATAGTGGAGGCTAATTAATTTGAGGTGTACTTATTTTGCGCAGCGGCGGGCGCACCGTCCTCATCATCCTCTACCCCCAATACTCCCACGCTCTTTACTTGGACTCGTCGAAGAACATTAACAAAAAGGATTACACCCACATCAAGTCTGTTCTTCACAGTGCTATGTTTTACTATGGCGCACGGGGTGGAGAGGTCAAGGACAAGAAGAAAAGGGATAGTAGGCCCGCCTTGGCCATAAGACCGACTTCTGCTGCATCCAGCAACCGAGTGATTCTCTTAACGATGGATTCTATGTCCTACACCACATGATGGAGTATAGACGGGGTCACCAGAACCTTCGCATGTCACCTAGATCCGACGATGCCCATATTCTGCAATGGCAAAGACCTTAGGAGATATTGAGGATCATCGACTTCGAGCTGAGTTCTATCACATCTAGCGCGAAGTTTCCAAAATCATCATGAAGGAGGTCGTCGGAAAAACAGGGATGTTCTACGAAGAAGGACAAATGTCGCGGGAAGACATCCGAACACGCGTAGCCGCTCAGCGTCTCGACCTGAATCCTTTCACTAAGCTCAGGGACTATCTCCCTGACTTGGATGGATGGCATGACATGTTGGAGTGATTGTCGATATATGACAATGTGTCCGTTTAGTCCATACTATCTGTATGACGAAACTTTGAGTTATGCACGACAAAACTTTACTTGTGATGTAATTAAACCGTCCTCCTCGACTAGCGAAGATCACTCTAGTTAGGGCATTTTGGGTACGATGAACTTTGTTATTTATGCTTATGATATGTTGCTTCTATTTTTGCCAAGTCTGTCTCTTTGTGTTGCTCAATTATATATGTTGCATATCATCGACTCATGTGACGATGTAGGTGTATAGATCATCGATGGGGAAGAAGTGCTATGCCAGGACTATATGACGAGTGGCCGGAATGTTAGGCCCAGGTGTACCGGTTTCCGGTTTCCGAGCGACGGCCAGTAGTTAGTTTAGTTTCACGCTAATGCGAGAGAGGGATGCGAACTCATGTACTGCATAGTTCCGCTCTCACTCAATGTGATAGCTCTTCTCGCGTATATCATTGTTTAGATGGATGACGATGTAATTGCAAGTAATCGAGACTTGTATCGCTATTTTCGAGATGATGACGAGAGACCACTTTGTGTTGGATGATGATTATGATGATGACATGATTTGATGAGACTATTTGTATGTATATCCTATGGTTACATTTGTATGTGTATGATATGCTAAATATTATTGTATAAAGCCTATTCAAATACAAAACAAATATGCAGAAAAAACAGAAACCAATAAATCTAGCAGTAGCGAGGGGAACAAAGTTAGCAGTAGCGCTTCCTGTGAAAAATCGCTGCAGATATTAGCAGCAGCGCTCTGCCCTAAAGCGCGCTACTGCTAGCCATGTATAGCAGTAGCGTGGTGATAACCCACAAGTATAGGGGATCAATTGTAGCATCTTTCGATAAGTAAGAGTATCGAACCCAACGAGGAGCTAAAGGTAGAACAAATATTCCCTCAAGTTCTATCGACCACCGATACAACTCTACGCACGCTTAACGTTTTCTTTACCTAGAACAAATATGAAACTAGAAGTACTCTGTAGGTGTTTTTGGATAGGTTTACAAGATAATAAAAAGTGCGTAAATAAAAAGTAGGGGCTGTTTAGATAAAGAAGCAATAAAGTTAGTATAGAGAGTGTGGAAAAGTGGTGGTAGGAGTTGCGAAATTGCCCCTAAGCAATTCACTACTTTACTAGACTGGTAGCAAGTTTTATGTGGGAGAGGCCACTGCTAGCATGTCATCCCTGACTTGGAATTTTATGCACTTATGATTGGAACTATTAGCAAGCAGCCGCAACTACTAATGTTCATTAAGGTAAAACCCAACCATAGCATTAACATATATTGGTCCCGCTTCAATCCCGTATGCATCAATTTCTATGCTAGGTTGAAGTTTCTGTCACTCTTACCCTCCAATACATAGTCATATCAACATACAACTAACCCTATGGTGTGATCCACGCGCGCTCTCATATGATGGGAACCAAAGGACAGCAACATAACCACAAGAAAATTAAATCAATCATAGCAATTCATCAACCACCGATAGGACAACGAAAATCTACTCAGACATCATAGGATGGCAACACATCATTGGATAATAATATGAAGCATAAAGCACCATGTTCAAGTAGAGGATACAGCGGGTTGCGGGAGAGTGGACCGCTGTAGATAGAGGGGGGAAGGTGATGAAGATGTTGGTGAAGATGGCGGGGGTGTTGGTGTAGATTGCAGTGATGATGATGGCCCCCGACGGCTTCCGGCACCACCGGAAGCGAGGGGGAGAGAGCCTCCCTCCTTCTTATTCTTCCTTGACCTTCTCCTAGATGGGAGAAGGGTTTCCACTCTGGTCCATGGTCTCCATGGCGTGGGAGGGGCGAGAGCCCCTCCGAGATTGGATATGTCTCTCTGTCTCTCTCTGTTTCTGCGTTCTGGGATTCTGCCCTTTCACCGTTTCTTATATATCCGGAGATCCGTAACTCCGATTGGATTGAAACCTTTGCCCCGATTTTTTCCCCGAAAATTAGCTTTCTTGCGACCAAAGAAGAGCAGTAACCGCCTTACGGGGGGCCCATGAGGGTCAGGGGCGCGCCCAGGGGGTGCGCCCCCTGCCTCATGGCCCCCTCGGGCACCGTCTCGCGTTGATTTTCCACCCATATTTCACATATATTCCAAAAATATTCTCCGTCCATTTTTATCCGATTTGGCCTCCGTTTGATATGGATTTTCTACGAAACAAAAAACATGCAACAAATAGGAACTGGCACTGGGTACTGGATCAATATGTTAGTCCCAAAAAATAGTATTAAAAAGTTGCCAAAAGTATATGAGATTTCTATAATATTGGCATGGAACAATCAAAAAATATAGATACGACGGAGACGTATCAGCATCCCCAAGCTTAATTCCTGCTCGTCCTCGAGTGGGTAAATGATAAAATAATAATTTTTGATGTGGAATGCTACCTAGCATAATCTTGATCCTGTATCTAATCATGGCATGAATATTAAGACACGAGTGATTCAAAGCAATAGTCTATCATTTGACATTAAGACAATAATACTTCAAGCATACTAACCAAGCAATTATGTCTTATCAAAATAACATAGCCAAAGAAAGCTCATCCCTACAAAATCATATAGTCTAGCTATGCTCCATCTTCACCACACAAAGCATTCAAATCATGCACAACCCTGATGACAAGCCGAGAAATTGGTTCATACTTTTTAGCGCGCTTCAGCCTTTTCAACCCTCATGCAATACATGAGCGCAAGCCATGGACGTAACACTATGGGTGTAATAGAATATGATGATGGAGGTTTGTTTGAAGAAGACAAAAAAGGAGATAGTCTCACATCGATGGGGCTAATCAATGGGCTATGGAGATGCCCATCAATTGATGTCAATGTGAGGAGTAGGGATTGCCATGCAACGGATGCACTAAGAGCTATAAGTGTATGAAAGCTCAAACTGATACTAAGTGGGGGTGCATCCAACTTGCTTTCTCATGAAGACCTCGGGCATTTGAGGAAGCCCATCATCGGAATATACAAGCCAAGTTCTATAATGTAAATTCCCACTAGTATATGAAATTGATAACTCAAGAGACTCTCTATATGAAGAACATGGTGCTACTCTGAAGCACAAGTGTGGTAAAAGGATAGTAACATTGCCCCTTCTCTCTTTTTCTCTGATTTTCTTCATTTTTTCCTTTTTTGGTGGGCTTCTTTGGCCTATTTTTTGGGGCTTCTTTGGCCTTTTTTATTTATTTTTAAAGTCCGGAGTCTCATCCCGACTTGTGGGGGAATCATAGTCTCCATCATCATTTCCTCACTAGGACAATGCTCTAATAATGATGATCATCACACTTTTATTTACTTACAACTCAATATTACAACTCGATATCTAGAACCAAGATATGACTCCATATGAATGCCTCCGGTGGTGTACCGGGATGTGCAATGATCTAGCATAGCAATGACATCAAAAACGGACAAGACATGAAAACATCATGCTAGCTATCTTACGATCATGCAAAGCAATATGACAATAAATGCTCAAGTCATGTATATGATGATGATGGAAGTTGCATGGCAATATATCTCGGAATGGCTATGGAAATTCCATGATAGGTAGGTATGGTGGCTATTTTGAGGAAGATATAAGGAGGTTTATGTGTGATAGAGCGTATCGTATCACGGGGTTTGGATGCACCGACGAAGTTTGCACCAACTCTCAAGGTGAGAAAGGGCAATGGATGGTACCGAAGAGGCTAGCAATAATGGAAGGGTGAGAGTGTGTATAATCCATGGACTCACATTAGTCATAGAGAACTCAGATACTTATTGCAAAAGTTTATTATCCCTCGAATCAAAGTACTACTACGCATGCCCCTAGGGGGATAGAGTGGTAGCAAAAGAGCATCGCTCGTCCCCGACCGCCACTCATAAGGAAGACAATCAATAAATACCTCATGCTCCAACTTCGTTACATAACGGTTCACCATACGTGCATGCTACGGGACTTGCAAACCTCAACACAAGTATTTCTCAATTTCACAATTACTCAACTAGCACGACTCTAATATCACCACCTTTATATCGCAAAACTATTGCAAGGAATCAAACATACCATATTCAGTGATCTACAAGTTTTATGTAGGATTTTATAACTAACTAGGTGAATGAACAATTCCTGTCAACTCTCTAAATAAATATAAGTGAAGCAAGAGAGTTTAATTATTTCTACAAAAGATATGCCCACGCTCTAACAAATATAAGTGAAGAAAAAGAGCATTCTACAAATGGCGGTTTTCTATGTGAAGAGAAACAGGCAATCCAAACTTCAAATGATATAAGCGAAGCACATTAAGCATTCTATAAAGCCATACTCAAAAGATATAAGTGAAGTGCAATGAGAATTCGATAAATCAACCAAGTACTATCTCATACCAGCATGGTGCATAAAACAAAAGTGAAAACTAAATGCAAAAGACGCTCCAAGATTGCACATATCGCATGAACGAAACGAATCCGAAAACATACCGATACTTGTTGAAGAAAGATGGGATGCCTTCCGGGGCGTCCCCAAGCTTAGACGCTTGAGTCTCCTTGAATATTTACTTGGGTGCCTTGGGCATCCCCAAGCTTGAGATCTTGCCTCTCCTTCTTCTCCTCACATCGATACATCCTCGATCTTCGAACACTTCATCCACACAAAGCTCAATAGAAAACTCGGTAAGATCCGTTAGTATAATAAAGCAAATCACTACTTTAAGTACTATTGCAAACCAATTCATATTTTGTTTTTGCATTATAGCTACTGTAATATAACTTTTTCATGGCTTAATCCACTGATAGAAATTGATAGTTTCATCAAAACAAGCACACTATGCATCAAAAACAGAATCTGTCTTAAACAAGACAGTCTATAGTAATATGAACATTCACCATACTTCTTGTACCTGAACAATTCTACAAAAATTATTAAAAATTAAAAATTTGTATAGAAATACAGTGCAAAAAGTTTCAGAACCGGTTCACATTCCAGTAAAAATGTAAAATCGCGCACTACAGCAAAAGTTTCTGTCCTACACTGCACAAACCAACAAGCATTGTAAACATCCTAAAGGCAAACCTTGGCACATTATTTTTATTTTTAAACTTTATAAAAGAACACAACAAAAATAAATGACTCTCTAAAACTTCCGGGTTTTCTCCCTGGCAGCGCTTTCTTTAAAGCCATTAAGCTAGGCATATAGTGCTCAAGTAATGGATCCACCCGGATCCCAAGGTATATCAAAGCCAATTTTAATTAACAATGATTTGTAATTTAGTAGTGAGCACAAATTAACATATATCATGTAATGACGAAGTCTAACTCTCTTCCTATGCATCAGCATGTCATAAAAGAACAATTCATGCACACAAAGTAAAGGCCAATGCATAGTATAAATAGTTTCTTGCAATTAAGCTAGGCATATAGTGCTCAAGTAATGGATCCACCCGAATCCCAAGGTATATCAAAGCCAATTTTAATTAACAATGATTTGTAATTTAGTAGTGAGCACAAAGTAACATATATCATGTAATGACAAAGTCTAAATCTCTTCCTATGCATCGGCATGTCATATAAGAACAATTCATGCACATAAAGTAAAGGCCAATGCATAGTATAAATAGTTTCTTGTAATTTTTTCGTGTTGGAAACATAAAGAGGCGGAGATGTAGTCCCTCTCTCATAATAATTACAAGTAGGAGAAGAAAGCACATGCATATTATATCTATCAAAATCATCATGTGTAATAGTAAAACGCAACCCATCAATATAATCCTTAATAAGGGTAAACTTCTCCGATATAGTGTAGTTGGGAGAATCCAAAAAGATAATAGGACTATCATGCGTGGGTGCAATAGTAACAATTTCATGTTTAATATAAGAAACTATAGCAAGTTCATCTCCATAAGCATAATTCATATTGGCATCTTGGCCACAAGCATAGCAAGCATCATCAAAAAGGGATATTTCAAGAGAATCAACGGGATCATAAAAGACATCATAGCAATCATCCTTCGGTAAGCACGAAGGAAAATTAAACAATGTATGAGTTGAAGAGTTACTCTCATTAGAAGGTGGGCAAGGGTGATCAATCCACTCTTCCTCCTTTTGTTCTTCGCTCTCCTCATCATCTTTTTCATTCAATGAGCTCACAGTTTCATTAATTTCTTCTTCCATAGACTCCTGCAAAATATTAGTCTCTTCCTGGACAGCGGAGACTTTCTCAATAAAATCATCAATATCAGAATTGAATTCATAATTCTCGTAGCAATATTTAAGAATAGCTAAATTTTCAGGTCCATAAACTGAATCATCAAAATTTTCACACTCTTTAAACACTGATTCAATTTCATAAGCACCCATAAAAGCAACAAATTATTCTATTTGTTCCACATCATAGTAATCATATATACCATTAGCATAAGAAGCCAATGTTTTATCATCATTAAATTTGCATGAAAAGGGAAGGTGTGGAGCCTTCATCCTAGAGCAACAAGTATAGTCATATCTCAAGCATAGTTCCCGAGCATACCAATGCAACATATGAATTTGATCCCATAATAGTTTCCCTTTTTGAGTCAAGTGATAATCCCTAAAGTATTCACGTTGATCCAACGTGTCTCCCATTACATAATTGATTGGGGTTTTCTCAGGATTATCAAAGTAGTACATAATATTTTTCACATAACTAGCATCGAGGGTTTTAGGAGGTTCCCCATCTCCATGAGTAGCAGGTACACCTAATTTTTTTGGTATTTTGTGTTCCATATTCATAACTAAAGATAGAGAACAACTAAGAACAGGAAATAAAAATTACTTAGTGACAAAGCAAACAAGCACACACGAGAATATTCACCCCACGCTATTGCTCCCCGCCAACGGCGCCAGAAAAAGGTCTTGATAACCCACAAGTATAGGGGATCAACTGTAGCCTCTTTCGATAAGTAAGAGTGTCGAACCCAACGAGGATCTAAAGGTAGAGAAAATATTCCCTCAAGTTCTATCGACCAACGACAGAACTCTACGAACGCTTGATGTTTGCTTTACCTAGAACTAGTATGAAACTAGAAGTACTTTGTAGGTGTTTTTGGATAGGTTTGCAAGATAATAAAAAGTGCGTAAATAAAAAGTAGGGGCTGTTTAGATAAAGAAGCAATAAAGTTAGTATAGCGAGTGTGGAAAAGTGGTGGTAGGAGTTGCGAAATTGCCCCTAAGCAATTGACTACTTTACTAGACTGATAGCAAGTTTTATGTGGGAGAGGCCACTGCTAGCATGTCATCCCTGACTTGGAATTCTATGCACTTGTGATTGGAACTATTAGCAAGCATCTGCAACTACTAACATTCATTAAGGTAAAACCCAACCATAGCATTAACATATATTGGTCCCCCTTCAATCCCGTATGCATCAATTTCTATGCTAGGTTGAAGTTTTTGTCACTCTTGCCCTCCAATACATAGTCACAAAGGAGAGCAACATAACCACAAGCAAATTAAATCACAAGCAAAGGAGAGCAACATAACCACAAGCAAATTAAATCAATCATAGCAAATCAATCATAGCAAATTAAATCTACTCAGACATCATAGGACGGCAACACATCATTGGATAATAATATGAAGCATAAAGCACCATGTTCAAGTAGAGAGTACAGAGGGTTGCGAGAGTGGAACACTGTAGATAGAGGGGTGAAGGTGATGAAGATGTTGGTGAAGATGGCGGAGGTGTTGGTGTAGATTGCGATGATGATGATGGCCCCCGGCGGCGTTCCGGCGCCACCGGAAGCAAGGGGGAGAGCCCCCATCCTTCTTCTTCTTCTTAATGTTCTCCCTAGATGGGAGAAGGGTTTCCCCTCTGGTCCATGGTCTCCATCGCGTGGGAGGGGCGAGAGCCCCTCTGAGATTGAATATGTCTCTCTGTCTCTCTCTATTTCTGCGTTCTAGGATTCTGCCCTTTCACTGTTTCTTATATATCTGGAGATCCGTAGCTCCGATTGGATTGAAACCTTCGCCCCGATTTTTTCCGAAAATTAGCTTTCTTGCAGCCAAAGAAGAGCAGTAACCGCCTTATGGGGGGCCCACGCGGGTCAGGGGTGCGCCGCCCTGCCTCGTGGCCCCCTCGGGCACCGTCTCGCGTTGATTTTCTTCCCATATTTCACATATATTCCAAAAATATTCTTCGTCTGTTTTTATCTTGTTTGGACTCCGTTTGATATGGATTTTTTGCGAAACAAAAAATATGCAACAAACGGGAACTGGCACTGGGAACTGTATCAATATGTTAGTCCCAAAAAATAGTATAAAAAGTTGCCAAAAGTATATCAAAGTTCTATAATATTGGCATGGAACAATCAAAAATTATAGATACGACGGAGACGTATCACGTGGGACGACGGGCGCTACAGCTACACGTTAGCTGTAGCGCGTCGTCCCATGCTACCGATCGGCAAAATACCCGCGCTACTGCTAGGGTTTTCCCTAGTAGTGTATGGACGTGATTTTAAGGTCCCTTTGTTTCGGTGCAAATGGGTCAATATGACAGGAGGCAGGTTACAAGTAGACCCGCAGTACGGAATGACAACAGTGGATCTCAACAATCTTGGGTACACAGACGAACCATTCGTCCTAGCCAATGATGTGGTGTAGGTTTTCTATGTGAAGGACATGTCTACCAAACCGAGAAAAAGAAATAAGGAAGCGAATACATCATGCGATGATCCAAAGCGCCACATAGTTCTTTCAGGAAAAAGAAACATCATGGGAGTGGAGGACAAGATAGAGATGTCAAAAGATTATGAAAAGTTTCAGGAAATTCCTCTGTTCACACTGAAGACTGGCCCAAGCATCCTATTAAATGATGAAGATTATCCATGGTTACGGTGCAATAAGCACGGGACAGACGCGAGGAAAAAGTTTTATTCCCATCCTTTTATTATTTTAATTATATAGAGGAGTTAATCAATGCAATTATGTCCAAACAAAATATGAATGTCTACTGAGCATTGCAGATAAGTCGCTTGAGGTTAATAGGCATAGGCCATACACACTTAGGGAGTCCTGGATTAGGGGGTGTCCGGACAGCCGGACTATATCCTTTGGCCGGACTGTTGGACTATGAAGATACAAGATTGAAAACTTCGTCCCGTGTCCGGCTGGGACTCTGCTTAGCGTGGAAGGCAAGCTTGGCAATACGGATATGAAGATCTCCTCCCTTGTAACCGACTCTGTGTAACTGAGGGAGTCCTGGATTAGGGGGTGTCCGGATGGCCGGACTATACCTTCAGCCGGACTCCTGGACTATGAAGATACAAGATTGAAGACTTTGTCCCGTGTCCGGAAGGGACTTTCCTTGGTGTGGAAGGCAAGCTTGGCGATACGGATATGTAGATCTCCTGCCATTATAACCGACTTTATGTAACCCTAACCCTCTCCGGTGTCGATATAAACCAGAGGGTTTTAGTCCGTAGGACAATATACAGAACAACAATCATACCATAGGCTAGCTTCTAGGGTTTAGCCTCTACGATCTCGTGGTAGATCTACTCTTGTACTACCCATATCATCAATATTAATCAAGAAGGACGTAGGGTTTTACCTCCATCAAGAGGGCCCGAACCTGGGTAAAACTTCGTGTCCCTTGCCTCCTGTTACCATCCGGCCTAGACGCACAGTTCGGGACCCCCTACCCGAGATCCGCCGGTTTTGACACCGACATTGGTGCTTTCATTGAGAGTTCCTCTGTGTCGTCGCCGTTAGGCTTGATGGCTCCTACGATCATCAATAGCGATGCAGTCCAGGGAGAGACCTTCCTCCCCGGACAGATCTTCGTCTTCGGCGGCTTCGCACTGCGGGCCAATTCACTTGGCCATCTGGAGCAGATCGAAAGCTATGCCCCTGGCCGTCAGGTCAGATTTGGAAGTTTAAACTACACGGCTGACATCCGCGGGGACTTGATCTTCGACGGATTCGAGCCACTGCCGAGCGCGCCGCACTGTCACGACGAGCATGATCTAGCTCTGCCGCCAAACAGTGCCCTGGAGGCCGCACCCGCATCGGCTTCGACCCTTAATTCGGAGCCAACTGCGCCGATCGAGGATGGGTGGTTGGACGCCGCCTCGGGGGCTGCGATCCCAACGGCGATCGAGCCGAACACCAGCCCCGCACTCCGCGAGACTCGTGACTCCAAGGAGCCGGACTCCTCTCCGGACTCCGAACCCTCCGCGCCCCTGCCGATCGAATCCGATTGGGCGCCGATCATGGAGTTTACTGCCGCGGACATCTTTCAGCACTCGCCTTTCGGCGATATTCTGAAGACACTAAAGTCTCTCTCTTTATCAGGAGAGCCCTGGCCGGACTATGGTCAGCAAGGTTGGGATACGGACGATGAAGAAATTCAAAGCCCACCCACCACCCACTTTGTAGCCACTGTCGACGATTTAACCGACATGCTCGACTTCGACTCCGAAGACATCGACGGTATGGACGCCGATGAAGGAGACGATGAAGAACCAGCGCCTATTGGGCCCTGGAAAGCCACCTCGTCATATGACGTATACATGGTGGACGCACCAAAAGATGACGACGAGGAGCGGAAGGACGCACCGAAGGCTTGTTCCCTCGAGAAGCAGTCAAAGCGGCGACGCAAGCGCCGCCCCAAATCCCGCCTCGACAGAAATAACGATCACACAGACCCAGCGCTGGAGCAGGGCGAACCGCTGCCGGACAACGGCAATCCGGATAATCAAACCGAACAAACAAATTCTATCAAGGATAATGGTCCGGACGACATAACGCCGGACAGGCACCCGGAGCAGCAGAATGCCCGTAAAAGGCTTGTTGCCACCGCGAGGAGTCTTAAAAAGCAGAAGCAAAGGCTCAAGGCTGCGCAAGACACACTCCAAATCAGATGGAGTAAAATACTCAACACAGCAGCGAGGTACGGCGACAATCGCCCCTCCAAGAGCTACCCAAAGCGGAAGCTGCTACCTGAATTCGATGAGGAGGCCTCAGACCCCCCACAACCAAATATCAAAGCAGCCACCTGGCCGGATAGACGACCCCTCTACCAACACAGAGCGGCATACAACGCCACTCACAATACAACACGCGACCCATGCGAGGGCTCGCACCCAAAGGACGGCGCAACAAGATCCATCTATGGACCACGCAAGCGCGCCCCAGCATACAATGCAACACAACAAACATCTGAACAACGCGGTACACCCAGCTACAGGGGTGCCGCACACCCCCTATGTTTCACCGATGAGGTGCTGGACCATGAATTTCCAGAGGGATTCAAACCCGTAAACATAGAGACATACGACGGAACAACAGACCCTGGGGTCTGGATTGAGGACTACATCCTTCATATCCATATGGCTCGAGGAGATGATCTCCACGCCATCAAGTACTTACCCCTCAAGCTCAAAGGGCCAGCTCGTCACTGGCTTAAAGGCCTCCCCGAAAGCTCCATTGGAAGTTGGGAAGAGCTCGAAGACGCCTTTCGGGCAAATTTTCAAGGGACTTATGTCCGACCTCCGGATGCGGACGATTTGAGTCATATAACTCAACAGCCCGGAGAGTCAGCCCGAAAGCTTTGGAACAGGTTTCTTACTAAAAAGAACCAGATTGTCGACTGTCCGGACGCCGAAGCCTTGGCAGCTTTTAAGCATAGCGTCCGTGACGAATGGCTCGCCAGACACCTCGGCCAAAATAAGCCGAGAACGATGGCCGCATTAACAAGCCTCATGACCCGCTTTTGCGCGGGTGAGGACAGCTGGCTAGCCAGATGCAGCACCAGCGACCCCAGTACATCTGAAGTTAGAGATGGAAACGGGAAATCACGGCGCAACAGCAATAACAAACGCCGGAATAAAGAAGACAGCACGAAGGGCACGGCAGTAAACGCCGGATTCAAAAGCTCTCGGCCAGGTCAAAAGCCGCCCTCTAAAGGCACCAGGGATGAACTGTCCAGCCTCAACAAAATTCTGGACCAAGTATGTCAGATCCATAGTACCCCTGGTAAACCTGCTAATCATACCCACAGAGAATGTTGGGTCTTCAAGCAGTCCGGCAAGCTCAACGCCGTACACAAGGGGGAGGATACACCAAGTGAAGACGAGGACGAGCCTCCCAAGCAAGACACTGGGGAACAAAAGAAATTTCCACCAGAAGTCAAAACAGTAAACGTGTTACACGTGATCAAGGGAAAAAACAACGCGGCACTCCCAGGAAAATATACCCAAGTGCCTGTCACCGCGAAGTCCTGCCACTGGTCGTCTCAACCGATCACTTTCGACCATCGCGATTACTCAGCAAGTATCCGACACGCAGGATGGGCTGCCCTGGTATTAGACCCAGTAATTGGCGGATATCACTTCACACGAGTCTTGATGGACGGTGGCAGCAATCTAAACCTAATATATCAGGATACAATCCGCGGGATGGGGTTAGACCCAACAAAAATTCGCCATAGCAATACTACCTTTAAAGGAGTAACGCCAGGCCCAGGGGCTCGTTGTACGGGCTCCCTCCTACTACAAGTTATATTCGGCTCCCCCGATAACTTCCGTCGCGAGCATTTAACCTTCCACATCGCTCCGTTCCAAAGTGGCTATCAAGCACTGCTCGGACGCGAAGCTTTCGCTCGCTTTAATGCAATACCACACTACGCCTCCCTCACACTCAAGATGCCCGGTCCACGTGGCATCATTTCAGTGAACGGAAATATCAAGCGATCTCTGCGCGCCGAAGAGAGTGCGGCTGCCTTGGCAGCCGCACACTAAAGGCGCCCGGACCAGCGAAAGCATCCAATAGGTCGTCAAGACCTCAGACACAACTAATCAAGTCCGGCGCCGCTATTTATACCGAATAAATGGTCACACCCCTATTTGTCAATACAAGGGGCTCAACGCGCAAGACAAGTGGCAATTTCTTCTCATCTTGAATTATACATGGTTTCTTTAAAAACTATCTTTTTGCACGACAACTTTTTCACCTAAATTCCTCTCTTTTACAGACGATCATCGTGCTACACCCGTCCAGGATACGGCACAACGGAGACACAGGCGCAGACGTGCAGCAGGGACCCGCTCCAAGGATTCTTTTTAGATTAAGACCCTGCGTAAACCTTTTTTACTGTCTCTTGTTGATACATATCCACCGTTGAGAAGGATGCTGACGTCTTGGCATGTGGCCACGCCAGAACAATGCACGTACCTGGACACAAGGGGCTTCTTACAAAGGCCATTATTTAGGCCCGGTTTATACCACAAAGACCGAATACCTTAGGGAGTGTTCGGCGTCGCGAGTTTGGCCCTATATGCATCAGCTCCGAATCATTGTCTTTGGTCAAATGTTGGGTTTGCCCGGCTCCTGTGTTTTGGTGCCTTACGTTCCGCTTTACCGGCTAAGGTAGCACCAGGAGAACTACTGCGATTGTGCCCTGGTTCATCCGGACGAGCACCTCAGTAGAGAAAGCCGAAAACTGACTGTCATGATATAGCGTGAGACTGGTCAACCACTCGATGACCTGTTGGAATGTTAGAATTCCTCCGCCTTAACGAAGGGTCATTTTCCGGCCAGGCATGTACGCACCCCGGGATCGGGAGAGTGCGGAGCCACCAGGGGCTATCTAGTAGCCCCACTGTCAAACTCCTATGGCTAAGTGAAAGTGCTAAAGCATTATAGTCCGGTTGCCTCGCTCGCTCCGCTATCACCTCCTTAATAGGACCAAGACGTTGGGTTAAGTGTGAACGCGTGTTTTTTGCGAGCACCTCCGCATTATATGCATGGGGGTTGAAGCCGACGGCTGCAATATTTCAGGTTATACACATGTATACATAAACGGCCGCCCAGGAGGCATCATATTACTTTCAGGCAAAAGTATAAAAATAGCCTTATAAAAAATTATAAAAGCATTTCGCTTACAATGAGATTACATATCACTCAAACATAATATTTTTTAGCACTAGGTCTCTATCAAACGAGCACCCTCAAGAACTTCTTCAAAGTAGTGCTCAGCAGCCATTCGACCTATGGCCGAATCCCGCGCTGCAACAGTGGTAGCATCCATCTCCGCCTAGTATGCTTTAACACGGGCAAAGGCCATCCATGAGCCCTCTATCCACGCCGACCTCTTCATCGCATTAATGCCCGGCACCACGTCAAGGAACTACTACACCAAGCTGAAATAGATGTTCGGTTTTGGCCTTTCCGACCATAACTGATCCACAACAGACCTCATGGCGAGTTCGGACAACCTATTCAGTTCGGCCCATTCGGCTAATTGGTCAGTCAATGAAAGCGGACGCTTGGGAGAATGGAATTGTGTCCAAAACAGCTGGTCCACTTCACGGTCCGTCTGACCCTGGAAGTACTTGGCCACATCGGCAGCGCTCGCCGCCAAATCCATATACACATCCTCCAAACTCCACAGCCGATCCAGAGAGGCATACCGTGGATCTCCAAACTTCCTCCGCAACATAAAGTATTTCCCAGCTACAATATCCCCGGCTTCCCGCAGCTTCTCCTTCTTCGCCCTCATAGCAGAGCGAATGTCTTTTCTCGTCGCAGCAGCCTTCTCAAGGTCCGATGCCTTCGCTAGGTTTTCCTTTTCAAGAACCCGGCAACGGTCGGCGGCGGCTTTTAATTCTATGGCCATCTTGGCCATCTTATCTCGGCTCTCGCCATGCGCGGCCTTCTAGGCTTTCAACTCTTCGGCCGCCTTCAAAGCAGCTGCATTACCAAACCTTGCTTGTTCCTTGGCTCGGGCAAGTTCTGCCTGCAAGGCTTCAACAGTGGCAGCTCCATCTGCAGTCACAACATATTAAAGATACTGGCATCATGCTGCTCTTACTATGTGGCGTTTACCAGATAATGACACTTACCCTGTGCCTCGTCAAGCCTTTTGTTAACAAGCTCGATGTCGGCGTCTGCCGCATCCAACTGCCGTTTTAAATGGGCAAACTCGCTAGTCCGGCTAGCCACCGGAGCTTCCATCACCTGCACATAGAGGCAGTATGGTTATTACCTGGGAATATGATCCTCTGTTCGTCGTTGTTTCCGACGACAACCAGAGTCTCAGGGGCTACTATCTACACAGGGCACACCTAGCATGTGTAGGACTATCATACATTATTTTACGTACCTCAAAGCCTGTCAGTAGACTCATAAAAGCTTCATGCAATCCGCTTTCGGTGGACGAGATTCTCTCCATCACCGTATTTATCAGCACACGGTGTTCATCTGAGATGGTCGCTCGCCCCACCAACTCCCTCAGAACATCCGATCGCACACCAGACGGTGTCGGACTCTTTTTTCCGCTCTCTTCGGGAGCCGGACACTGGGAGCTTCGGGGGTCAATGGGATTATCTTCTAGCCTCACCGGACTCAGAGAGTCCCTCCGCGACAACTCTTCGGGGTCGCTCGCTTCCGGAGCGGAGGAGTCCGGAGGAGGCGTTTCGCTCTCCATCATCTCTGGAAGAAGATCCCCCGAAGACGAGCTCATTTGAGAGGGGCTAAGGCCCGAACTGCAAAGATATATGCGGTGGTTATTTTCTCAGAAGAAAAAGATGGCATACCTGTACTATTAAAGTATTTTGGGTCACTTATGACTCGCTGGAGAATTGATCTCCCCGCGGACTTTGTGTGGCAAAAGAACCCCCCAAGGTAGGACCCTCTGTGTGAGACTTCTTCTCCCGTTTGGAAGCTTCGGCTTCCGAATCCCCGGGCGCAGTCCTTTTCCTCCTCCGGTGTTCTTCCTTCATGGAGACGCTCGCTCCCTCGGTTAGAATGGGCAGCGTTGGGGGCCGCATCTGCCCGTATTATCCTCCCCAGTATCTTCCTTCAAGGGCTCCGGGCAAGGTGCGACCTGGAGCATCTTTTCCAATACCGGTTTGTCCAAACCCTCAGGGAGGGGGGCTGAACACCGAATCAACTTCGCCTTTGTTAGCAAGACCTGGTCAAAAGGCAAACTCTCAGAAATAACTTCGTAACAAACGAGAGATAGTATGTTTGGCTGGAAGATTCCTTACCTGTTCGGCGGTGCGGTTACTGCTCAGGCCCACGTCCTCGGTGATTTTCGGACGCTCTACCTGAGGTTCGAAGAATGACTTGTACATCTCCTCGTGCGTCAGGCCGAAGAATCTTTGAATGACACGCGGTCCCTCGGGATTGAACTCCCACAAGCGAAGGGGCCAGCGTTTGCAAGGCTGGACTTGACGAACCATCATAACTTGTATTACCGCAACCAAACTAAAATCTCCATTGAAGAGATCTCGAATGCGGCTTTGCAGTATAGGCACGTCATTGGCTGGACCCCAGCTCAGACCTCTGCTGATCCATGACATCAGTTGTGGTGGAGGGCCCGAGCAGAAAACAAGGGCGGCCGCCCACTTGGCACTTCTAGGAGCCATAATGTAGAACCACTCATGTTGCCACAATTCAGACACCTCTGGGATGGAACCTTTGGGCCATGGAGCTCCTGTCATCTTGCATATTGAGGCACCTCCACACGCTGCATGTTGCCCCTCGATCATCTTCGGCTTTACTTCAAAGGTCTTGAGCCACAGGCCGAAGTGAGGGGTAACCCGGAGGAAGGCCTCGCACACGACAATAAATGTCGTGATATGAAGAAATGAGTCTGGAGCTAGATCATGGAAATCTAGCCCGTAATAAAACATCAAACCCCTGACGAAAGGATCCAGAGCAAGGCCTAGACCTCGGAGGAAGTGGGAGACGAACACGACGTTCTTGTTGGGTTCGGGGGAGGGGACGGCCTGCCCTCGGGCAGGCAGCCGATGCAAAACCTCGACGGTCAGATATCTGGCCTCCCTCAACTTTTTGATGTCTTCTTTCGTGACAGAGGAAGGCACCCATCGGCCTTGAAGGCTAGATCCAGACAAGATTGAAGGTTCGGAGCACCTGACCTGTACTTTGGGTGTTTGAGCTTGAGGTGGGAGAAGGATTCGATTGAGCACAGGAGGGAAAAAATAAAAGCCTTGTCCCTTTATAAAGAAGGTGAATATCAAGTGTCCTCTCCGTGGCCGTTTGGACTTGCCTATAGTCTAGGAGTCCTAGAAGCGGTTGGGTTACCCACGCCCGTATTGATGAGGATCCCGGAATAAGGGGACACGATCTCTGCTTTAACAAGGCGTGCCAAGGAAACCGCCTCGCATGACGCGCTGAGGTGGGATAATAAAATGATTCGAATAAAGGCTTGGCTGTGGTGCATCACACTACGGAATACGTCAGCAGATTAGATTTGTGTAAATATTATTCTCTCTATGGCAATATGTGGAAACTTATTTTGTAGAACCGAACACTATCTTTGTGTTCAAAATCTTCTATGAAGTACTTGGAGCAGGAACCCGCCCTGCAATGCCGAATACAATCTGCGCGCCGGACACGTCGTCATTGAAGCCTGGTTCAGGGGCTACTGAGGGAGTCCTGGATTAGGTGGTGTCCGGATGGCCGGACTATACCTTCAGCCGGACTCCTGGACTATGAAGATACAAGATTGAAGACTTCATCCCGTGTTCGGAAGGGACTTTCCTTGGCGTGGAAGGCAAGCTTGGCGATACGGATATGTAGATCTCCTACCATTGTAACGGACTTTGTGTAACCCTAACCCTCTCCGGTGTCTATATAAACCGGAGGGTTTTAGTCCATAGGACAATATACAGAACAATAATCATACCATAGGCTAGCTTATAGGGTTTAGCCACTCCGATCTCGTGGTAGATCTACTCTTGTACTACCCATATCATCAATATTAATCAAGCAGGACGTAGGGTTTTACCTCCTTTTACCATCCGGCCTAGACGCACAGTTCGGGACCCCCTACCCGAGATCCGCCAGTTTTAACACCGACAGTAACCCTAGCCCCCTCCGGTGTCTATATAAACCGGAGGGTTTAGTCCGTAGGACAACAGACAATCATACCATAGGCTAGCTTCTATGGTTTAGCCTCTACTATCTCGTGGTAGATCAACTCTTGTAATACTCATATCATCAATATCAATCAAGCAGGACATAGGGTATTACCTAAATCAAGAGGGCCCGAACCTGGGTAAACATCGTGTCCCCTGCCTCCTGTTACCATCCGCCTTAGACGCATAGTTCGGGACCCCCTACCCGAGATCCGCTGGTTTTGACACCGACATTGGTGCTTTCATTGAGAGTTCCACTGTGCCGTCACCATAAGGCTTGATGGCTCCTTTGATCTTCGGTAACGATGCGGTCCAGGGTGAGGTTTTCCTCCCCGGACATATCTTCATATTCGGCGGCTTCGCACTGCGGGCCAACTCGCTTAACCATCTAGAGCGGATCGAGAGCTACGCCCTCGGCCATCAGGTCAGGTTCGGAAACTTAAACTACATTGCCGACATCCGCGGAGACTTGATCTTCGATGGATTCGAGCCCATGTCAGGTGCGCCGCACCATCATGATGAGCATGACGTAACTCTGTCGTTGGATAGTGTTCGGGAGATCGCATCTGCAACTACTCCGGCCTTCAATCCGGAGCAAATTGCACCATCCAAGGACGGAGGGATAGACCGCACCGTGGAGGCTGCACTCTCAGTGGCGATAGAGCCGGATACTAACTTCACCCCTTACGAGAGACGTGTTGCCGAACCACTGGATTCGTCTCCGTCCATGGACTCCGAGACACCTGCATCCGTGCCTATCGAATCCGACAGGGCGCCGATCATGGAGTTCACGTCTGCGGATATCTTTCAGCACTTGCCTTTCGGCGATGTGTTGATCTATTAGTGTGGAGAAAATAAGCTTTATACGATCTTTTGATGTGGAATAAATAAAAGCAATGGACTGCATAATAAAGGTCCATATGACAAGTGGCAATATAATGTGACGTTCTTTTGCATTAAGATTTCATGCATCCAACCATAAAAACACATGACAACCTCTACTTCCCTCTATGAAGGGCCTATCTTTTATCTTTGTCCTACACTTTATACAGAGACATGGTGATCTTCACCTTTCCTTTTACATTTTATCCTTTGGCAAGCATAGTGTGTTGGAAAGATCCTGATATATATAGCTAATTGGATGTGGGTTTTCATAAACTATTATTATTGACATTACCCTTGAGGTAAAAGGTTGGGAGGCAAAACTATAAGCCCCTATCTTTTTGTGTGTCCGATTAAAGCTTCACACTCATAACTATTGTGTGAGTGTTAGGAATTGTGAAAGACTAAATGGTAGTTGAGTGTGTGGACTTGCTGAAAAGCTCTTATATTCACTCTTCTGATGTTATGACAAATTGCAATTGCATTAATGACTGAGATTATAGTTTGTTAGTTTTCAATGAAGTTTCTGATTCATACTTTACATTGTGAATAAGGCTGTTACTTTAGCATAAGAAATCATATGACAATATATATATACAATGTTGGGGATATCGCTTATCGGGAACTTATCAGCCGACCCATGATATGGGGTAAATCGGCCAGTTTATCGATATATCGGTCGATTTTTCGCCATAATGGCTGATTTATCGGTCGATTAATCTTATCGTTCAGACAACGGTAAGCTATAAATCGGCCGATTTATCAGAATACCGGAAGATATCTTGAACAGTGTGTGTGTGTGTGTGTGTGTATGTTGCTGTTATAAGAATGATCATGATGCCCTCATGTCCGTATTGTATTTTATCGACACCTCTATCTCTAAACATGTGGATATATTTTTCGTTATCGGCTTCCGCTTGAGGACAAGCGAGGTCTAAGCTTGGGGGAGTTGATACGTCCATTTTGCATCATGGTTTTATATCGATATTTATTGCATTATGGACTGTTATTACACATTATGTCACAATACTTATGCCTTTTCTCTCTTATTTTATAAGGTTTGCACGAAGAGGGAGAATGCCGGCAACTGGAATTCTGGGCTGGAAAAGGAGCAAATATTAGAGACCTATTCTGCAAAACTCCAAAAGTCCTCAAACTCCACGGAAGTCAGTTTTGGAATATATAAAAAATATTGGGCGAAGAAAGCACCAGAGGGGGGCCACCAACCGTCCACGAGGGTGGGGGCGCGCCCTACCCCTTGGGCGCGCCCCCTGTCTCGTGGGCCCCCTGGCAGGCCTCTGTTGGGGAACGTAGCAGAAATTCAAAATTTTCCTACGTGTCACCAAGATCTATCTATGGAGAGACTAGCAACGAGGGGAAGGAGAGTGCATCTACATACCCATGTATATAGTTAAGCGGAAGCATTCAAGAGAACGGGGTTGAAGGAGTCGTACTCGTCGTGATCCAAATCACCGGAGATCCTAGTGCTGAACGGACGACACCTCCGCGTTCAACACACGTACAGCCCGGTGACGTCTCCCATGCCTTGATCCAGCAAGGAGAGAGGGAGAGGTTGAGGAAGACTCCATCCAGCAGCAGCACAACGGCGTGGTGGTGGTGGAGGAGCATGGCGATCCAGCAGGGCTTCGCCAAGCACCGCGAGATATGAGGAGAAAGAGAGGTAGGGCTGCGCCAACAAGAGAAGAAACTTCGTCTATGGGCTGCTCCTTTGCCTCCACTATATATAGGGGGAGAGGGGGGGCTGTGCCCCCACCTAGGGTTCCACCCTAGGGGCGGCGGCCAGCCCAGATCCCATCTGGTGGGGCGGCCAAGGGGAGGGGGAGAGGGAGGCGCACTAGGCATGGGCCCTAAGGCCCATCTGCCCTTAGGGTTTGCCCCCCTCCTTCCCTTAGGCGCCTTGGGCCCTTGTGGGGGGGCGCACCAGCCCACCTGGGGCTGGTCCCCTCCCACACTTGGCCCATGCAGCCCTCCGGGGCCGGTGGCCCCACTTGGTGGACCCCCAAGACCCTCCTGGTGGTCCCGGTACGTTACCGATAAAACCCGAAACTTTTCCGGTGACCAAAACAGGACTTCCCATATATAAATCTTTACCTCTGGACCATTCCGGAACTCCTCGTGACGTCCGGGATCTCATCCGGGACTCCGAACAAAATTTGGTAACCACATACAAACTTCCTTTATAACCCTAGCGTCATCGAACCTTAAGTGTGTAGACCCTACGGGTTCGGGAACCATGCAGACATGACCGAGACAATTCTCCGGTCAATAACCAACAGCGGGATCTTGATACCCATGTTGGCTCCCACATGTTCCACGATGATCTCATCGGATGAACCACGATGTCGAGGATTCGATCAATCCCGTATACAATTCCCTTTGTCTAGCGGTATTGTACTTGCCCGAGATTCGATCGTCGGTATCCCGATACCTTGTTCAATCTCGTTACCGGCAAGTCTCTTTACTCGTTCCTTAACACATCATCCCGTGATCAACTCCTTGATCACATTGTGCACATTATGATGATGTCCTACCGAGTGGGCCTAGAGATACCTCTTCGTCATACGGAGTGACAAATCCCAGTCTCGATTCGTGCCAACCCAACGGACACTTTCGGAGATACCCGTAGTGCACCTTTATAGCCACCCAGTAACGTTGTGACGTTTGGCACACCCAAAGTATTCCTACGGTATCCGGGAGTTGCATAATCTCATGGTCTAAGGAAATGATCCTTGACATTAGAAAAGCTTTAGCATGCGAACTACACGATCTTGTGCTATGCTTAGGATTGGGTCTTGTCCATCACATCATTCTTCTAATGATGTGATCCCTTTATCAATGACATCCAATGTCCATGGTCAGGAAACCGTAACCATCTATTGATCAACGAGCTAGTCAACTAGAGGCTTACTAGGGACATGGTGTTGTCTATGTATCCACACATGTATCTGAGTTTCCTATCAATACAATTCTAGCATGGATAATAAACGATTATCATGAACAAGGAAATATAATAATAACTAATTTATTATTGCCTCTAGGGAATATTTCCAATAGTCTCCCACTTGCACTAGAGTCAATAATCCAGTTCACATCGCTATGTGATTAACACTCAAGGTCACAACCCCATGTGACTAACACCCAAAGAGTTTACTAGAGTCAATAATCTAGTTCACATTACCATGTGATTAACACTCCATGAGTTTTGGGTTTGATCATGTTATGCTTGTGAGAGATGTTATAGTCAATGGGTCTGAATCTTTCAGATCCGTGTGTGCTTTACAAATCTCTATGTCATCTCCCAGATGCAGCTACCATGTTCTATTTGGAGCTATTCCAAATAACTGTTCCACTATACGAATCCAGTTTACTACTCAGAATAATCTGGATTAGTGTCAAAGTTTGCATCGGTGTAACCCTTTACGACGAACTCTTTTACCACCTCCATAATCGAGAAATTCCTTAGTCCACTAGTTACTAAGGATAACTTTGACCGCTGTCTTGTGATCCATTCTTGGATCACTCTTGTACCCCTTGACCGACTCATGGCAAGGCACACTTCAGGTGCGGTACACAGCATAGGATACTGTATAGCCTACGTCTAAAGCATAGGGGATGACCTTCGTCCTTTCTCTCTATTCTGCCGCGGTCAGGTTTCGAGTCTTACTCAATGTTCACACCTTATAACACAGCCAAGAACTCCTTCTTTGCCGATCCATTTTGAACTCCTTCAAAATCTTGTCACGGTATGTATTCATTTGAAAGTACTACTAAGCGTTTTGATCTATCCTTATAGATCTTAATGCTCAATACTCAAGTAGCCTAATCCAGGTTTTCCATTGAAAAACACTTTTCAAATAACTCTGCATGCTTTCCAGAAATTCTACATCATTTCTGATCAACAATATGTTAACAACATATACTCATCGGAAATTCTATAGTGCTCCCACTCACTTCTTTGGAAATACAAGTTTCTCATAAACTTTGTATAAACCCAAAATCTTTGATCATCATCAAAGTGTATATTCCAACTCCGAAATGCTTACTCCAGTCCTTAGAAGGATTGCTAGAGCTTTGCATACTTGTTAGCATCTTTCAGGATTGTTAAAACCTTCTGGTTGTATCACATACAACCTTTCCTCAAGAAAATCGTGAGGAAACAATGGTTTTTGACATCCTATCTGCAAGATTTCATAAATAATGCAGTGACTGCTAATATAATTCCAACAGACTCTTAGCATTGCTACGATTGAGAAAGTCTCACCATAGTCAACTCCTTGAACTTGTCGGAAAACATCTTAACGACAAGTCGAGATTTCTTAATGGTGATACATACCATCATTGTCCGTCTTCCTTTTAAAGATCCATATGTACATAACAGCCTTATGACCATCAAGTAGTTCTTCCAAAGTCTACACTTTGTTTTCATATATGGATCCTCTCTCGGATTATATGGCCTCGATCCATTTTGGAATCCAGGCCCACCATCGCTTCTCCATAGCTCGTAGGTTCATTGTTGTCTAGCAACATGACTTCCAAGACAGGATTATGTACCACTCTGAAGTAGTATGCATCCTTGTCATCGTACGAGGTTTGGGAGCGACTTGATCCGAAGTCTCATGATCAATATCATAAGCTTCCACTTCAATTGGTGTAGGTGCCACAGGAACAACTCTTTGTGCCCTGCTATACACTAGTTGAAGTGACGGTTCAATAACCTCATCAAGTCTCCACCATCCTCCCACTCAATTCTTTCGAGAGAAACTTTTCCTCGAGAAAGGACCCGATTCTAGAAACAATCCCTATTGCTTTCGGATCTAAATTAGGAGGTATACCCAACTGTTTTGGGTGTCCTATGAAGATGCATTTATCCGCTTTGGGTTCGAGCTTATCAGCCTGAAACTTTTCACATAAGCGTCGCAGCCCCAAACTTTTAAGAAACAACAGCTTAGGTTTCTCTAAACCATAGTTCATACGGTGTCGTCTCATCGGAATTACGTGGTGCCCTATTAAAGTGAGTGCGGTTGTCTTTAATGCCTAACCCATGAACGATAGTGGTAATTCGATAAGAGACATCATGGTACGCACCATATCCAATAGGGTGCAACTATGATGTTCGGACACATCATCACACTATGGTGTTCCAGGCGGTATTAGTTGTGAAACAATTTCCACAATGTCTTAATTCTGTGCCAAACTCGTAATTCAGATATGAATCTCTATGATCATATCATAGACATTTTATCCTCTTGTCACGACGATCTTCAACTTCACTCTGAAATTACTTGAACCTTTCAATAATTTCAGACTCATGATCCATCAAGTAAATATACTTTAGCATCTACTCAAATCATCTGCGAAGTAAGAACATAACGATATCCACTACATGCCTCAGCACTCATTGGACTGCAAACATCAAAATGTATTACTTCCAACGAGTTGCTTTCTTGTTCCATCTTACTGAAAACGAGGCTTTTCAGTCATCTTGCCCATGTGGTATGATTTGCATGTCTCAAGTGATTCAAAATCAAGTGAGTCCAAACGATCCATCTATATAGAGTTTCTTCATGCATATCTACCAACAAACATGGTTTGCATGTCTCAATCCTTTCAAAAATGAGTGAGTCCAAAGATCCATCAACATGGAGCTTCTTCATGCGTTTTATACCAATATGACTCAAATTGCAGTGCCACATTTGTGTGGTACTATCATTACTATCTTATATCTTTGGCATGAAAATGTGTATCACTACGATCGGGATGGTATTATTCAAATAAACAGAGTAACCATTATTCTCCTTAAACGAATAACCGTATCGCGATAGACATAATCCAATCATGTCTATGCTCAATGCAAACACCAAATAACAATTATTTAGGTTTTAATACCAATGTCGATGGTAGAGGGAGCGTATGATATTTGATCAACCTTGGAAATACTTCCAACACATATCGTCATCTCACCTTTTAGCTAGTCTCCATTTATTCCGTAGCCTTTTGTTTCGAGTTACTAACACTTAGCAACCGAACCGGTATCTAATACCCTGGTGCTACTAGGAGTACTAGAAAAGTACAAATTATAATGCATATCCAATATACTTCTGTCGACCTTGCCAGCCTTCTCATCTACCAAGTATCTAGGGTGGTTCTGCTTCAGTGACTGTTCCCCTTATTACAGAAGCACTTAGTCTCGGGCTTGGGTTCAACTTTGGGTTTCTTCACTAGAACAGCAACTGATTTGTTGTTCCATGAAGTATCCCTTTCTTTCCCTTGCCCTTCTTGAAACTAGTGGTTTTACTGACCATCAACGATTGATGCTCCCTTTTGATTTCTACTTTCGCGGTGTCGCGAATAGCTCAAGGATCATATCTATCCCTGATATGTTATAGTTCATCACGAAGCTCTAGTAGCTTGGTGGAAGTGACTTTGGAGAACCATCACTATCTCATCTTGAAGATCAACTCCCACTCGATTCAAGCGATTGTTGTACTCAGACAATCTGAGCACAAGCTCAAGATTGAGCTTTTCTCCCTTATTATGCAAGCTAAGAAAATCGTCGGAGGTCTTATACCTCTTGACGTGGGCACGAGCCTGAAATCCCAATTTCAGTCCTTGGAACATCTCATATGTTCTGCGATGTTTCAAAACATCTTTGGTGCCTCAATTCTAAACCATTTAGCATTATGCACTGAACTATCATGTAGTCATCAAAACGTGTATGTCAGATGTTCGCAACATCCACAGACGACGTTCGAGGTTCAGCACACTGAGCGGTGCATTAAGGACATAAGCTTTCTACTGTCTGCATAATTGCTACTATCAACTTTCAACTAATTTTTCTCTAAGAACATATCTAAACAGTAGAACTGAAGCACGAGCTACGACATAATTTGCGAAGACCTTTTGACTATGTTCAGGATAATTAAGTTCATCTTATGAACTCCCACTCAGATAGACATCCCTCTAGTCATCTAAGTGATTACATGATCCGAGTCAACTAGGCCGTGTCCGATCATCACGTGAGACGGACTAGTCATCATCGGTGAACATCTTCATGTTGATCGTATCTACCATACGACCCATGCTCGACCTTTCGATCTCTTGTGTTTTGAGGCCATGTCTGTACATGCTAGGCTCGTCAAGTTAACCTAAGTGTTTCGCATGTGTTCCGAGGCTATGTCTGTACATGCTAGGCTTGTCAACACCCGTTGTATTCGAACGTAAGAATCTATCACACCCGATCATCACGTAGTGCTTCGAAATGATGAACTTTCGCAACGGTGCACAATTAGGGGGAACACTTTCTTGAAATTTTAATGAGGGATCATCTTATTTACTACCGTCGTTCTAAGAAAATAAGATGCAAAAACATGATAAACATCACATGCAATCAAAAAAACAGTGACATTATATGGCCAATATCATATAGCTACTTTGATCTCCATCTTGGGGCTCCATGATCATCTTGTCACCGGCATGACACCATGATCTCCATCATCGTGTCTCCATGAAGTTGTATCGCCAACTTATTACTTCTACTACTATGGCTATCGTGTCTCCATGATCTACTACTAATTACATGGCATTGTTCAATGACACGCAGGTCATACAATAAATAAAGACAACTCCTATGGCTCCTGCCGGATGTCATACTCATCGACATGCAAGTCGGTATTCCTATTACAAGAACATGATCAATCTCATACATCAGATATCATTCATCACATTCTTCTTGGTCATATCACATCACATAGCATACCCTGCAAAAACAAGTTAGACGTCCTCTAATTGTTGTTTGCATGTTTTACGTGGCTGCTATGGGTTTCTAGCAAGAACGTTTCTTACCTACGCAAAAACCACAACGTGATATGCCAATTGCTATTTACCCTTCATAAGGACCCTTTTCATCGAATCCGATCCGACTAAAGTGGGAGAGACAGACACCCGCTAGCCACCTTATGCAACTAGTGCATGTCAGTCGGTGGAACCAGTCTCACGTAAGAGTACGTGTAAGGTCGGTCTGGGCCGCTTCATCCCACGATGCCGCCGAATCAAGATTGGACTAGTAACGGTAAGCATATTGAACAAAATCAACGCCCACAACTACTTTGTGTTCTACTCGTGCATAGAAACTACGCATAAACCTGGCTCTGATACCACTATTGCGGAACGCAGCAGAAATTCAAAATTTTCCTACGTGTCACCAAGATCTATCTATGGAGAGACCAGCAACGAGGGGAAGGAGAGTGCATCTACATACCCTTGTAGATCGCTAAGCGGAAGCGTTCAAGAGAACGGGGTTGAAGGAGTCGTACTCGTCGCGATCCAAATCACCGAAGATCCTAGTGCCGAACGGACGGCACCTCCTTGTTCAACACACGTACAGCCCAGTGACATCTCCCATGCCTTGATCCAGCAAGGAGATAGGGAGAGGTTGAGGAAGACTCCATCCAGCAGCAGCACAATGGCGTGGTGGTGGTGGAGGAGCATGGCGATCCAACAGGGCTTCGCCAAGCACCGCGAGATATGAAGAGAAAGAGAGGTAGGGCTGCGCCAACAAGAGAAGAAACTTCGTCTATGGGCTGCTCCTTTGCCTCCACTATATATAGGGGGAGAGGGGGGGCTGCGCCCCCACCTTGGGTTCCACCCTAGGGGCGGCGGCCAGCCCAGATCCCATCTGGTGGGGCGGCCAAGGGGAGGGGGAGAGGGAGGCGCACCAGGCATGGGCCCTAAGGCCCATCTGCCCTTAGGGTTTGCCCCCCTCCTCCCCTTAGGCGCCTTGGGCCCTTGTGGGGGGGCGCACCAGCCCACCTGGGGCTGGTCCCCTCCCACACTTGGCCCATGCAGCCCTCCGGGGCCGGTGGCCCCACTTGGTGGACCCCCGGGACCCTCCTGGTGGTCCTGGTACGTTACCGATAAAACCCGAAACTTTTCCGGTGGCCAAAACAGGACTTCCCATATATAAATCTTTACCTCCGGACCATTCCGGAACTCCTCATGATGTCCGGGATCTCATCCGGGACTCCGAACAACATTCTGTAACCACATACAAACTTCCTTTATAACCCTAGCGTCATCGAACCTTAAGTGTGTAGACCCTACGGGTTCGGGAACCATGCAGACATGACCGGGACAATTCTTCGGTCAATAACCAACAGCAGGATCTGGATACCCATGTTGGCTCCCACATGTTCCACGATGATCTCATCGGATGAACCACGATGTCGAGGATTCGATCAATCCCGTATACAATTCCCTTTGTCTAGCGGTATTGTACTTGCCCGAGATTCGATCGTCGGTATCCCGATACCTTGTTCAATCTCGTTACCGGCAAGTCTCTTTACTCGTTCCGTAACACATCATCCCGTGATCAACTCCTTGATCACATTGTGCACATTATGATGATGTCCTACCGAGTGGGCCCAGAGATACCTCTCCGTCACACGGAGTGACAAATCCCAGTCTTGATTCGTGCCAACCCAACAGACACTTTCGGAGATACCCGTAGTGCACCTTTATAGCCACCCAGTTATGTTGTGACGTTTGGCACACCCAAAGTATTCCTACGGTATCCGGGAGTTGCATAATCTCATGGTCTAAGGAAATGATACTTGACATTAGAAAAGCTTTAGCATGCGAACTACACGATCTTGTGCTATGCTTAGGATTGGGTCTTGTCCATCACATCATTCTTCTAATGATGTGATCCCGTTATCAATGACATCCAATGTCCATGGTCAGGAAACCGTAACCATCTATTGATCAACGAGCTAGTCAACTAGAGGCTTACTAGGGACATGGTGTTATCTATGTATCCACACATGTATCTGAGTTTCCTATCAATACAATTCTAGCATGGATAATAAACGATTATCATGAACAAGGAAATATAATAATAACTAATTTATTATTGCCTCTAGGGCATATTTCCAACAGCCTCCGGTTCCCATCTTTGGCTAAATGAAGTCTTTCTCCTTGGAAAAAATCATAAGCAAGCTTGCGGGACGAAACACCGTCGCCACGAGGAGGAACCTTGGCGGAACCAATCTAGGGCTCTGGTGGAGGTATTCTGCCGGGGAAACATCCCTCTGGGAGGGTGAAATCATCACCATTCTCATCACCATCGATCCTCTCTCGGGAGGGGGTCAATCTCCATCAACATCTTCACCAACACCATTTCCTCTCAAACCCTAGTTCATCTCTTGTATCCAATCTTTGTCCCAAAACCTCAGATTGGTACCTGTGGGTTGCTAGTAGTGTTGATTACTCCTTGTAGTTCATGCTAGTTGGTTTATTTGGTGGAAGATCATATGTTCAGATCCTTTATGCATATTAATACCCCTTTGATTATGAACATGAATATGATTTGTGAGTAGTTACGTTTGTTCCTGAGGACATGGGAGAAGTCTTGCTATAAGTAGTCATGTGAATTTGGTATTCATTTGATATTTTGATGAGATGTATGTTGTCTGTCCTCTAGTGGTGTCATGGGAACGTCGACTACATGAAACTTCACCATTATTTGCGCCTACGGGAAGGCATTGGGAAGTAATAAGTAGATGATGGGTTGCTAGAGTGACAGAAGCTTAAACCCTAGTTTATGCGTTGCTTCGTAAGGGACTTATTTAGATCCATATGTTTGATGCTATGGTTAGGATTATCTTAATACTTCTTTTATAGTTGTAGATGCTTGCAAGAGGGGTTAATCATAAGTGGGATGCTTGTCCAAGTAAGGGAAGTACCCAAGCACCGGTCCACCCACATATCAAATTTTCAAAGTACCGAACGCGAATCATATGAGCGTGATGAAAACTAGCTTGACGATAATTCCCATGTGTCCTCGGGGGCGCTTTCCTTTATATAAGAGTTTGTCTAGGCTTGTCCTTTGCTACAAAAAGGATTGGGCCATCTTGATGCACCTTATTTACTTTTATTACTTGTTATGCGTTACAAATTACCTTATCACAAAACTATCTGTTACCAATAATTTCAGTGCTTGCAGAGAATACCTTACTGAAAACTACTTATCATTTCCTTCTGCTCATCGTTGGGTTCCACACTCATACTTGTCGAAAGGACTACGATAGATCCCCTATACTTGTGGGGCATCACCAACCAAAATAGTGGTTTCTGCTTTGATGCAGCAAACACCAATAGGGCAAAGGACACATACTATGGTTACATAGAGGAGATATGGGAACTTGACTATCACTACTAAGGAAAACCTTATACACAGAAGTATAGCAGTAGCACTAGTCAAAACACGGCGCTATTGCTACTTATTAGTAGCACTTGTTACAAAAGCACGCTGATACGTCTCCGTCGTATCTACTTTTCCTAACACTTTTGACCTTGTTTTGGACTCTAACTTGCATGATTTGAATGGAACTAACCAGGACTGACGTTGTTTTCAGCTGAATTATCATGGTGTTATTTATGTGCAGAAACAAACATTCTCGGAATGACCTTAAACTTCACGGAACAACTTTTTGGAAAATATAAAAAATACCTGCAAAAGATGAAGGCCAGGGGGCCCACCACCTCTCCACGAGGGTGGGGCGCGCGCCTGCCCCCCTAGGGTGCGCCCCCTACCTCGTGGCCCCCCTGGTGCCTCTCCGACTCTAGCTCCAACTCTATATATTGTGTTTCTGGGAGAGAAGAATTCATTGCATTTTACGATACGGAGCCGCCGCCAAGCCCTAAAACCTCTCGGGAGGGCTGATGTGGAGTCCATTCGGGGCTCCGGAGAGGGGAATCCGTCACCATCGTCATCATCAACCATCCTCCATCAGCAATTCATGATGCTCACCGCCCTGCATGAGTAATTCCATCGTAGGCTTGCTGGACGGTGATGGGTTGGATGGGATCTATCATGTAATCGAGTTAGTTTTGTTAGGGTTTGATCCCTAGTGTCCACTATGTTCTGAGATTGATGTTGCTATGACTTTGCTATGCTTAATGCTTGTCACTAGGGCCCGAGTGCCATGATTTCATATCTGAACCTATTATGATTTCATCAATATATGAGTGTTCTTGATCCTATCTTGCAAGTCTATAGTCACCTATTATGTGTTATGATTCGTTAACCCCGAAGTGACAATAATCGGGCTACTTACCGGTGATGACCGTAGTTTGAGGAGTTCATGCATTTACTATGTGTTAATCCTTTGTTCTGGTACTCTATTAAAAGGAGGACTTAATATCCCTTAGTTTCCGTAAGGACCCTACTGCCACGGGAGGGTAGGACAAAAGATGTCATGCAAGTTCTTTTCCATAAGCACATATGACTATATTCGGAATACGTGCCTACATTATATCAATGAACTGGAGCTAGTTCTGTGTCACCCTAGGTTATGACTGTTACATGATGAACCACATCCGGCATAATTCTCCATCACCGATCCATTTCCTACGAGCTTTCCATATATTGTTCTTCACTTATTTACTTTCCTG
This sequence comes from Triticum aestivum, assembly GCF_018294505.1. Lineage (NCBI taxonomy): Eukaryota > Viridiplantae > Streptophyta > Magnoliopsida > Poales > Poaceae > Triticum > Triticum aestivum. Next base: position 118,593,096 of record NC_057812.1, read on the forward strand.
TTGCTACTACTATCATCACTACAAAATACCAAAAACATTACTTTCACTACTGTTACCTTTTGCTACCGTTACCACTACTATCATATTACTTTGCTACTAAATACTTTGTTGCAGATATTAAGTTTCCAGGTGTGGTTGAATTGACAACTCAGCTGCTATTACTTGAGAGTATTCTTTGGCTCCCCTTGTGTCGAATCAATAAATTTGGGTTGAATACTTTACCCTCGAAAACTATTGTGATCCCCTATACTTGTGGGTTATCAAGACTATTTTCTGGCGCCATTGCCGGGGAGCATAGCACTATTCTTTGAGTCACTTGGGATTTATAGTCACTTGGGATTTATAGTCACCTATCGCTATCACCACTACAAAATACCAAAGACATTACTTTCACTATTGCTACCTTTTGCTACCGTTACTACTACTATCATATTACTTTGCTACTAAATACTTTGCTCCAGATATAAAGTTTCCAGGTGTGGTTGAATTGATAACTCAGCTGCTAATACTTTAGAGTATTCTTTGGCTCCCCTTGTGTCGAATCAATAAATTTGGGTTCAATACTTTACCCTCGAAAACTGTTGCAATCCCCTATACTTGTGGGTTATCACACGCTACAACCATTGTTGTAGCAGTAGCGCGTCTGCGCGGAAAAGCGCTACTACTATAATTCCCTTGCTGGAGTAGCGGTTCTTCCAAAAGCACGCTACTGCTATAAAAAATAAAATAAATAGAAAAATAAGTAGAAAAGTAAATGAAAATGAAAGAAATATAAAAAATAGAAATGAAACAAGAAAATGTAAAGGAAACAAAAGAAAAATAAAATAAAATAGAAAGGAATAGTTGTAGCGCGTTTCGCTGGAAAACGCTATAGCTAACTTAGCTATAGCGCATTTCGGCAAAAAGCGCTACTGCTAGTTTGACTTAACCCCCGGCCACGCGGGCTCAACATTTCGCTAAGTCCTTCCCCCTCCACTCCCCCCTCTTCCCCAACTTCTCCATCGCCGCCGTCGCGCTGCCGCCTTCGACCACACCGCTGCCGCCCGAGGCCGCCTTCGACCACACCGTCGCCGCCCGAAGCTGCCCTCGACCTCAGAGCCGCCGCCCGAGGCCGTTGTCGACCTCACCGTCGCCTCCCTCGATCTCACTGCCGCCACCCTCGACCTCACTGCTAACCCCCGCGCTTGCCCAAGACCTCCGTCGCCCGAGCCAGATCCTGCCCTCGCCCCCGACCGTAAGGCTCTACCTCTCCTCTCCCCTACCCTCCTCTCTATCTCTCTCTCTCTCTACTAGGGAAATTCATATATATGTTGATGTTGTGTTGATGTTCATATGAACCCTAGGTGTTCATACGAACCCTGGATTTGTTTAGGGCAGTAGGCATTTTTTAGCATTTAGGAAAAATGATTAGCGATTTTTTAGGAAAATGCCTAAACAGTAATTCCATTTAGCTTTAAATTAATAGAGGGTATGTAAATAATAGTAGAATTTAGATTTAAATTAATAGAGGCTATAAACAAAAAACACTTAGCTATAAAAAATTATTTGGACTATGGACCCGAATCTGTTCCAAATTTCATTCAAATGAAATTTGATTTATTTGGACTATGGACCTGAATATTTTTGAAGAAATTGGGTGTAGGTACTAAGGTCTTGCTGTGAAAATTTTGGTGAGGTGAGAAGGGTTAGAGAAAATGGAGTTCCTAGACTTCTAGCTTTAGACAAAAAACAAAAGTATTTAGCTATAAATAAAAAACAGTAGCTATGGCATTTAGCTATAAAGAAAAAACAGAATTGTTTTTCTTTTCAAAAACTTGGTTAAACTAATTTTATCTATGTAAACAAAGAACAAGATTGTTGTTATATGATATAGGTCATTGATGTTCATTTGCATATTCCATTATTGTTGATTATATCTTTTCATTGAAGTTGCCATGTTATATGCAAATTCCACAATAGTGTTTGCTCATGTTATATCTTTTCATTCAAGTGGTTAGATTGTGCCCAAGTGGCTTTGTTGTTTCCAGGGAATGAAGTCGAGTGTCCTATGTTTTGCCAGAATGTTGATTCATTTCCATTCCGGCAAATTTCATGTTCTCGATTTGTCCACTTTTTAGCAAAAGTCAGGCCGAAATTTTTTGTGAATTTCGGCATGACTTGTGCTACAAACTAGGACATATCGAGTGCCCGGGATTTGCCGCACCGGGAAGGATTCAATGTTCCTGCAAAGCATAGGCCTTTTTATGTCATTATTCATTTTATTAGGTCTAGAATTAATTGACTATATCTAATCGTAGGAAACATGGCTAGCAACGATAAAGGACAGGGTTCTGGTGACTGCGACAACGTCTACCTGGCGGCAGAAGAATTTTTGAGGGAAGCCGACGTTCAAGAGTTGATGTTGCTGGGTCCACCTGTCACATCGGAGATTGAGACCGACATCGAGACCGGCGCTAAGACTGAGACCGGCACTGAGACTGAGACCGGCATCGAGACCAGCGCTCAGACTGAGACCGGCATCGAGACTAGCGGAGCCGGTATAGAATCAAAAGCAAAGAGGCAACGGCTTCCTAACAAGCTCAGGACTACTATACTGGTGGTCACGGAGGTGGACGACGGCAATTTTGAGCCAAACGCGCCCAAGGAAGCGCGTGTGTGCTACAACAATCAAATAGGCTGCATCATACGGACAACCGCCACCATCAACGATGAGAAACTAAAGAAGATAGATAATATGAGACCCTCCCTCCTAAAAAAGTTGTGCCAGATATTCTTGTTCCCGGGCCGGAATGAAAAGGATTATAAAGATCCACATAAGGACCCGGCAATGAAGAAGATAAATAAACACGCCATGACCAAGTTTAGCGACTTGTTGGCCGCCTGGAAATCAAGGGTGAAATCGGATCGTCAACAAAAAGGAACCCTACTCCGAGATTGTAAAGAATAATCTGACAATCACGACAGAGCACTTTCAAAATATTCAAGGCGGCTTGCGAGGCCGAAGCTGCCAAAAAAATTCGAAGTACATGAAGGGGCTTTAATAGAGGAACATTGGGTGCCACCACCTCAAAAGCCGTGGTTACAGCGGGAATAGGTCCATATGGGCCAAGGAGGATCCGGAAGCCGCGAGTCTGGGCATCGCAGACCCCTTGGCGGAGTTCACCGTCCCGGGGGAGCGTGACATCCTCAGGGCCCGGCACCATTGGGACCCAGTGAAGAAGGTTTTCGAGATGAACGCAGTCATGACAAAGTTCATGAGACTGCTGGTAATTTTAGTTTCTGATCTATTCGACTGCATGTTAGTCATATTTGTAAAAGATCCTTGTGCCTTTTGCAGAGAGAGCAGCACAGGATTGTGGGGCCAAAAGCAACTCGATGTCTGAGGCGTTGGCGAGGCCCAAGTGGGACACTCCATTCAACCAAGCGTTGAACATATTGAAAGGACTCCCGGTGGAGACTCGACCATCGTATGGACGCGTGCACGGTGTCGGAGATGGCGCCACGTGGAAGAAGTACTACCATGAGACCACGGGGGAGAGAATGGAAAGACGGAGGTTAACTGAAGAAAACATCGACAAGAAGGTTGAGATTGCGGTTGAGAACAAATCATCTGAGACAGTCGCAACGACGGTAGCTGCCGCAAAACAAGTGCTTGTAGATATGTATGCTGCCTTGGTTCCGGCCGTTTTCAATTGGAGCGGGCAAAATCCAGAAAAAAATGTAGCGGACTTTCCCCTTGCTGGCTTCTTCGGGAGCAGCTCGACTAGCGTTGCACCAGCACCTGCAGCTGCACCTGCTCCTGCATCGGCTCCCACACCGGCTCCGGCACCGGACGTGCTCAGCGGTGCTTCGTCTTTGGCTGAGCTCGGCGCCCTCACGGTATCTGTCACAGTAGCCCCCTTCAATAAATGTATAATCTTGCATTTTCATTGCCTTTCGGATGTCTCACGTCGCTTACTTTTATTTGCAAGTCGACTGTCGGGACCCCAATCCCAAGTCACACCGATCTAGCATGTAACACATCATATCACTTTGCGGCCTCACGCACGGTATTCCCACGGGTGCCACCTTACCTGGCCCGGGACCGTTTGCGCCTTTTGGCTCACGTATATGATAGTGTCGCTAACATCCATATGACAAAGAACCCGGGCCGACATGGCTAGTCGTGAATCCAAAGTGGCACCAACCCATGAGGACAGGCATACATGAACCACATCGAGCATGTCGGTCATCAACGTGTGAATTCGGGCTATAGCACTGGGCTAACAGGACTCCGGATTTCACCGCGTGACATTTCCCCGAAGGGACAGACACAGGAACGAAGTGAAACACATGCCGGCCAGTCAAGTGTTCCGAGCAGTAGTGCTGGGCTAGCAGGACTCCGGTGAACCGGTCTGTAGCGGACTACTATGGCTCAAGGAAGCACTAGACTACATTTCCTCATAAGAGAGGCTGTCAAGGACAAACAACTAGATTGTCGGATCCCACACATAGCAATACACGATACACGTATGCATATCATGCAAGTATGTGATGTACACCATGGCATCACAACATAACTCAAACTCATATAGATAAAGGCCCAGAAGAGCCACATAGCAATCAATACACACAGGGGTCTCATGACCCATCATTCAGAGCATACAAGCAACGGAAGCATTACATGTCTGAGTACAGACAACTACAAAAGGAAAAGACTAAGAAGCCTAACTAAACACGACCCTCCCAAGGGTACAAGGTCGTAGCTGGGATACAAGCTACTCGTCGAAGTCACTAGCGTAACCAGCTGCAAAACATAAATAAGCAAACATGAGTACAAAGGTACTCAGCAAGTCTTACGTCAGAACTATCTACATATGCAACATTATCAACAAAGGGGGTGGTGGAGTTAACAGCAGCAAGCCAACTTTGACTCAGTGGCTAGCCTATACTACGAGTATCAGGAATTTCTTTGGGGTGAGAAGACGCACATGAGTCCACATATTCACCATATCAATACTCCACTATGGATCCGTTCCCGTCTCCCTACGAGAAGGCCATCCATAGCACTCACGCTTATCTTGCGGATTTTAGAGTATCCACTTCAAGTTGTCTATGTACTACATAAGTCCTCCAAGTTTCCATATCCGAGGAAAACGACTATTCGAATAGATAATATTGACCCTGCAGGGGTGTACTTCATCACACACGCTCTCGCCACTTATAGCCTTGTACACGTCATGTACCTCGGCAACCTTCAAGCTGAAGCCGGGCGAGGGGGTCGGCCACGACCTGACTAACCACACAAGTCTCTCGTCCAGGTTTATCGCATATTCGGGTTCCATCCGCAAGGAGATCCGGCCGAGGTGTCGCTCACGGCCCCAAACGATGTGTGCAGGGTTCCCAAGCCCACCATCCGGGTGCCACTTGGTACACCGTGCCACGGGGCCTAGTCTGTCCCAAGCCCGTCCCATCGGACACCACCTGGTAGACAAGTAGCACTACCTACAAACGCTAGAAACTAGTTGCAACTCCTGGACAGAGATCAAGTGGATTAATAAGCCGAGAGGGGCCGGATAACCGGAACCCAATGTGTGGTAGTAACTGGACTTGGATAACATACACAGAACTCAGTGCTTAGGGACGGTTCCAATGAGACAACCCACCATGTACTCCTACATGGCCTCTCATCGCTACCTTTACCAAAACATGTTCACAGACTTAGCCTTTAACAGTAGGACATGTTCACCACTCCGATTCATTCCCGATGAATCAGACCTGACACAACTCTAAGCATAGCTGGCATAAGGAAACAGGCATGGATGAGCAGGCACATCAAGGCTCAAGCAACTCCTACTCATGCTAGTGGGTTTTAACTATTTACTGTGGCAATGACAGGTCATGCAGAGGAATGGGTTCAGCTACCGCAGCAGAAAGTAGCAGTTTGAATCGTTGTTGGCCTAATGCAGTAAAAGGAGCAGGAGCGAGAGAGTGGGATTTTATCGAGATGCTCAAGGGGGTTTGCTTGCCTGATAGATCCACGAAGAAACACTGCTCCTCAGACAGGTACTCGGGACACCTTTCGGAGCAGAACCTATCGAGAGGGACGGTGCCGACAATCAATAAACAACCATATGCAACAGTATGATGCATGAAGATGACATTTGAAAGATGTTATGATTGGCCCTAATGCATGTAGCATGAATTTGGTTGAAGTCCATATGAACCAAGGATTCATATGCAAACCCCAATTTAAGTATATAACATGCCATTATTACATTTTCACTTATACAGCAAGTATAAGTTGGTTTTTCATGCATGAAACTGGCATAAATGGATTCCTTGCATTTTTCTGATAAATTTTCATATATAATTTATTTGATTTGGAGTTACGGTTGAATTACTATGATTTTTAGAAGTTTTAACTGTTTTCTGGAATTTCCTGATTTAAATTAATACCAGAAAATGATATAATGCGTCAGCACAGCGTCATGCTTACGTCAGCAGGTCAAAGGCGGCTGACCAGGTCAAACCTGACGTGTGGGGTCCACACGTCAGTGTCTGTGGTTAATCCTAATCTAAAAATAACCTAAACTGGTTTAGTTAATGGGGTTGGGCCCACGTGTCAGTGACCCGATTAGCTAAACAGGGTTTAATTAGTTGTTAAACTAATCCTAACTAAAACTTAACAGGGCCAGGCCCACATGTCACTGACCCTGGGTAGTCAAACCCCAGGTCAACTTGGGGGTTAGACCGGTCAACCCCACCAGCGTTTAGCCGCCGGCGAGGCCGAACGCGGCGGAGGGGCTCGGGTTTCCTCCTCCGGTGACCAAATGGCCGGCGGAGGGCATCTATGTGGAGCTGGGAGTGCGCCGCATCCATCTGTGCGAACGGCAGGGGCTCAGGTGGCCCGAGCTCGCCGGAATCAAGCTCACAGCGGCGGGGGTTTCGGTCTCCGGCGGAGCGACGGCTACAACGTGCAAACGGAGCGCAAAGGAGGGGGTTTCAGGTTAGTGGCTCACGGCGAGTCGGACGAGCAGGTCGGCGAGGCCGGAGGAGCGTCGGAGCGAGCGAGGCGGCGAGGCGGATCTCCGGCGACCGGCCATGGAAACGAAGACGGTGGCGTCGATGCAGAGTGTCCCGGGTCGCCTGGCTCGTTGAGGACGTAGCAGGCGGCGAGGCGGAGCTTTGGGGCACGTCGGGGAGGCGAGAGGGAGGCGGTGGCTGCGGCTATGGCGAACGGCAACGACGAGCGCGCTCGGTGTGCTACGGGGAGAGGAACAGAGGAGGGGAGAGAGAGCAGCGAGAGAAGGGAAGGACTAGGGGGGTGCGTGGCGACGCGAGGAAGGTCCAGGCGACGACGGGGAGCGGCAAGCAGGAGCTGGCGAGGCGCGTGAGCGGCACGCGGCGTCGTGTCCGGCTTCTCCTCTGCCTACTGGCAAGAGGTAGAAGACGGGGCTGCCCCTGGTGGGCTGGGACGCCAGGTGGGCTAGCCAGCTGGGCCGCCAGGTAAGAACAGGTAAGTGTTTCCTATATCCTGTTTTCTTTTTCTATTTCTGACATTTGTTTTGTAATTAAAAGAAATGCTAAAACATTTCCATAAATGCTGGAAATAATTGTGGCATCTAGATATAATATTCTAGAGGCTCTCACCAATTCCCAACATTTTTGGAGCCATTAAAAATATTTATATAATTTAAACAGCTCCAAATCAAATATTTATGCATTGATTCAAAAATCCAAAATGAGTAGCAAAAATGTGCACCACCTCTGGTTGTTGTTCCCAACATTATCCAAAGAGCATGAACATTTTTTGGATAGCATTTTGGGTTCATTGATAATCCATTTTAAAATTGAACCTATTTGAATTTGCTTTGGTGCTAGGGTTTGAAACATCCCCATTTCAATTTCATTTGAAATTTAAACATGATGCACAAAGCAAGCCAAGGACCATACCAAACTAGGGATGTGACAACTCGCCCCCACTCGAAAAAATCTCGTCCCGAGATTCAGGAGTTTGCGGAAAGAAAGCGGGGTACTCAAGTCGAAGACGATCTTCTCGCTCCCATGTAGCTTCTCTCTCGGCATGATGAGACCACTGAACCTTGAGAAACTTGATGTTATGACGTCGAGTGACACGCTCTGCTTGATCCAGAATGCGAACGGGGTACTCTCGATAAGTGAGGTTATCTTGAAGATCAAGCGTTTCGTGGTCCACTCCGCGGATGGGATCCGAGAAGCAACGCGTGAGTTGAGAGACGTGGAAGACATCATGAACTCGAGAAAGATGTGGGGGTAGTTCCAACTGGTAGGCAACCTCTCCTCATTTAGCGAGAATGCGAAAAGGACCGATGTAATGAGGAGCTAACTTTCCCTTGATACCGAAATGATGGGTACCCTTCAAAGGAGTAACCCGAAGGTAAGCCTTGTCACCAACTTCATAAGCCACTTCCTTATGACGACGGTCATACTGGCTCTTTTGACGAGATTGGGCTGTTTTCAAATTCTCACGAATGATGCGAACCTGCTCTTCTGCCTCCTGGATCATATCCGGTCCAAAGAATTGCCTTTCACCGGTTTCTGACCAGTTCAAAGGTGTTCGACATCTTCGTCCATACAGGATCTCGAAGGGTGCTTTCTTAAGACTGGATTGGTAGCTATTGTTATAAGCAAACTCGGCAAAGGGCGGACATTTCTCCCAATCCATACCGAATGAGATAACGCAAGCTCTAAGCATGTCTTCGAGAATTTGGTTGACCCTTTCCACCTGACCACTTGACTGAGGATGGAAAGCGGTACTGAAGGAAAGATGGGTGCCCATGGTAGTTTGGAAACTTTCCCAGAAATGAGAGGTGAAAAGACTGCCACGGTCTGAATTGATCTTTAGTGGAACACCATGGAGTGACACTATTCGGGAGATATATAAGTCAGCGAGCTGACTAGCAGTGATACTCTCTCGAACAGGTAGGAAGTGAGCCACTTTGGAGAGACGATCAATGAATACGAAGATAGCATTATTTCCTTTCTTAGTCTTGGGAAAGCCGGTGATGAAGTCCATACCAACTTTGTCCCATTTCCACTCGGGAATAGCTAAAGGTTGAAGGGTGCCAGCAGGTCTCTGATGCTCTGCCTTAACGCGACGACAAATGTCACAGTTGGCAATATACTGAGCGATTTGTCTCTTCATCCTAGTCCACCAGAACCTCTGGCGTAGGTCCTGATACATCTTTGTACTACCGGGATGAATCGTGAGAGGGGACTCATGGGCCTCCTTAAGGATCAGTTGTTGCATCTGTTGACATTTGGGAACCACCAAACAGTTACCAAAGTAAACAACACCTCGTTCATCCATAGAGAAACAGTTGGCAACTCCCTTGGAAATATTCTTCTTGATCCGGGAGATTCCCGTATCATGCTTCTGAGCCTCTATGATCTGATCCGTAAGGGTAGGTTTCGCCACCAAGGTAGAAAGGGAACCACGAGGAGCTATGTGCAAGTTAAGCTTACAGAATTCCTCATGGAGGGGTGGTTGACATTGTTGCAACATGAGGTTGTTGCAATAGGATTTACGACTTAAAGCATCAGCCATGACATTGGCTTTGCCTGGGTGTAGGTGATTCCTAAGTCATAATCCGAGATCAACTCCAACCAACATCTCTGTCTGAGATTCAGATCCGGTTGGGTGAAGATATACTTGAGACTCTGATGGTCAGTGTAGATTTCGCAACGGTTACCAAGAAGGTAATGTCGCCAAGTCTTAAGTGTATAGACTACGGCTGCAAGCTCCAGATCATGTGTAGGATAATTTTCCTCATGTGGATGCAACTGTCGAGATGCATAGGCAATCACATGACGATCCTGCATAAGAATGCAACCTAGTCCTTGATGCGAAGCATCGCAATAGATAACAAAGTCTTTAGTGAAATCTGGTGGCACCAGTATGGGCGCAGAAGTTAGGCGTCTTTTCAGTTCCTGAAAACTGTGCTCACACTGTGGGGTCCACTCAAACCTTTTATCTTTCTTGAGAAGCTCCTTGAGGGGTTTGGCCACTTTGGAGAAGTTTTCAACGAAGCGGCGACAATAACTGGCTAGACCAAGGAAACTCCTAACTTGTTTGACCGTTTCGGGTGGAGTCCAATCGAGAACGGCTTTGACTCTCTTGGGATTGACAGCAATGCCCTTACCGGAGATCACGTGGCCTAGATAGGTCACTTCTCGCAACCAAAATTCACACTTGGAGAACTTGGCATAAAGACGATGCTCTCGGAGTTTTTCTAACACAAGCCTAAGATGTTCAGCATGCTCTTCCTTGTTCTTCGAGTAAATAAGGATATCATCGAGATAAACCACGACGAACTTATCTAAGTACTCCATAAAGATCAAGTTCATCAAGCGGGAGAAAGTAGCTGGAGCATTGGTTAGGCCGAAAGACATCACGGTGTACTCGTATTGACCATAATGAGTGACAAAGGCCATTTTGGGGATGTCCCCGTTTCTAATCTTGATTTGGTGGTAGCCTAACCTCAAATCCATCTTGGAGAAGACTGAGGATCCAGCGAGCTGATCATACAGGTCATTGATCCTGGGGAGCGGGTACTTGTTCTTTATCGTGACCAAATTAATGGGACGATAATCTACAACCATCCTATCCGTACCATCCTTCTTCTTGACGAAGAGGACAGGACAAGCCCAAGGAGAAGAACTGGGATGGATGAAACCCTTTTGCAAGGACTCATCAAGTTGTTTCTTAAGCTCGGCTAACTCCAAAGGTGCCATCTTGTATGGTCTCCTAGAGATTGGAATAGTTCCTGGGATAAGTTCTATGACAAACTCTACATCTCTGTCAGGTGGGACACCTGGCAGTTCTTCCGGAAAGACATCCGGGAAGTCATGGACTACCGGAATATCTTCAAGGTCTAGAAGAGGGCTGGCATTAAGAGAATAGAGTTGGCGCCTTGCAACTCTAGTAGAGACAGTGACTATTTTGCCAGATGGATGTGTAAGTTGAACAGATCTAGTGTAACAATCGATCTTGGCATGATGAGCTATCATCCAGTCCATACCCAAGATGATGTTAATATCTGCGGACTTGAGAGATATCAAAGAAGCAAGGAAAACCAGTCTATCAACAAGGATTTCATTACCATGGCTTACCTTGGAGGTTTGCCATTTGGAACCAGGAGTCTGGATTATTAGTGGAGTCGGCATATCACAAAATGACATGTCGTGCAACCGAGCGTAACCTTCGGATATGAAGGAGTGGGATGCTCCAGTATCGAACAGAACTGAAGATGGGTGACAATTGACAAGAAGCGTACCCAGTACGACGTCGGGATCATCTTGAACTTCTGAAGCTGAGACATGGTGCACACATGCTCGTTCAATGGAGGCTGGCTTGGTACTGATCATCTTGACTGATGTCTTTTCACGGCCAACAGACCTCTCAGACTAGGGTGGAGCATAACTGGACTAAGGGCAGTCATGTGCGTAGTGTCCCAGTTCTCTGCAGGTGAAGCAAGTTCCTGAGGTAGGACGTGGACCTACATTGGCAAGTGGTCCACTAATAGGCCTGGGTGGAGCACGTTGCTGAGTTGGGTGAGGCGCCACATCGGATGGCCTTGGTGCATATCCAGGTGGAAGAGCCGAGTTCGGAATCCAAATCCGTCACTTCTGAGAGCCAGAGCGGGAGGAAGAACCCAGATCACGGTTGTGCTTTCGAGACTCCTTGTAAGTGAGTTGAGCGGTCTCTGCATTAATGGCCTTGTTCACAAGAGCCTGGAAAGTATCAAAATGATGGAGGTGGAGATCACGACGCAACTTAGGGTTGAGACCCTTTCGGAACCTAGCCTGCTTCTTAGAGTCCGTGGACACTTCTTCTGTAGCATAGCGGGCGAGGTTTCCAAACTCTCTACTGTAAGCATCAACAGGCAGCTTACCCTGGGTAAAACTATAGAACTCTTCCCTCTTGCGGTCAATGAGAGCCTGAGGAATGTGGTGCTCACGAAAAGCCTCGGTGAAATCCCTCCAGGTAGGAATCTGACCAGCTGGAAGCATAGCCTCATAGCTCTGCCACCAAATACTAGCAGGACCTTCCAGGTGATATGTAGCATAGGTGACCTTGTCACTTTCAGCGACGTTCGCAGAAAGCAACTTGTGAGTGATGTTTCAGAGCCAGTCATCCGCATCGAGTGGCTCAATGGAATGATGGAAGGTGGGTGGTTTCAGACCAATGAAGTCGGTGATGGAAACCAACTTCTTACGCTGAGGTGCGGTGTTCTGCTCAATTTGTGCCAGCAAGCGGTTAGTCTCACTCTTGTTCCTCTTGGATGCTAACAAGAACTCTGCCATCAAAGGCTGGTCGGGAGGATCCTCGTCCCTACCATCTCCATGATTCTTGCTATGAGCAACTGAACCTTGGTTAGAAGACGGCATCCTGGCACAGAAACCAAGGAAACAAGGATGGAATTAGCATCGACATAAGGATGCGGAATGTAAGTCAAAAGCATTGGAAACTCTTGAAATCCTGGGACAATTTCAGCAGCACAACGGCTATAAATGCTCAAAAAGGATTTTGAGACATTCATCAAAGGAATAGCATGATCAATCAGCATCATAATATCAAGGTTCTGGGTCAAATTGAGGACACACGGAAGTAGCAGAACTGTAAGGAGACACAATCCAACAATCCTAAGACTTTACGGTTTAGTAACGCGTCATCCTGAGAGATAGAGGAGAAGCCTAGGCCTTAACCCTCGTAGAAAAGAAGAGGCTGACTCAGAAGAATGACATGAGGTAAAGGAGTAAAAGAGCCTTGCGTTCCCTTCCACAATCAATTCCCTTATATAACTAAAGCATTTCTAGACTCAACTTCGACCAGTTGGCTTGGTAATCCTACAGTCAGTCAGGCTCTGATACCAACGCTGTCGGGACCCCGATCCCAAGTCACACCGATCTAGCATGTACCACATCATATCACTTTGCGGCCTCACGCACGGTATTCCCACGGGTGCCACCTTACCTGGCCCGGGACCGTTTGCGCCTTTTGGCTCACGTATATGATAGTGTCGCTAACATCCATATGACAAAGAACTCGGGCCGACATGGCTAGTCGTGAATCCAAAGCGGCACCAACCCATGAGGACAGGCATACATGAACCACATCGAGCATGTCGGTAATGAACGTGTGAATTCAGGCTATAGCACTGGGCTAACAGGACTCCGGATGTCACCGCGTGACATTTCCCCGAAGGGACAGACACAGGAATGAAGTGAAACACATGCCGGCCAGTCAAGTGTTCTGAGCAGTAGTGCTGGGCTAGCAGGACTCCGGTGAACCGGGCTGTAGCGGACTACTATGGCTCAAGGAAGCACTAGACTACATTTCCTCATAAGAGAGGCTGCCAAGGACAAACAACTAGATTGTCGGATCCCACACATAGCAATACACGATACACGTACGCATATCATGCAAGTATGTGATGTACACCATGGCATCACAACATAACTCAAACTCATATAGATAAAGGCCCAGAAGAGCCACATAGCAATCAATACACACAGGGGTCTCAGGACCCATCATTCAGAGCATACAAGCAACGGAAGCATTACATGTCTGAGTACAGACAACTACAAAAGGAAAAGACTAAGAAGCTTGACTAAACATGACATTCGTAGCTGGGATACAAGCTACTCGTCGAAGTCACTAGCGTAACCAGCTGCAAAACATAAATAAGCAAACATGAGTACAAAGGTACTCAGCAAGTCTTACGTCAGAACTATCTACATATGCAACATTATCAACAAAGGGGGTGGGGGAGTTAACAGCAGCAAGCCAACTTTGACTCAGTGGCTAGCCTATACTACGAGTATCAGGAATTTCTTTGGGGTGAGAAGACGCACACGAGTCCACATATTCACCATATGAATACTCCACTATGGATCCATTCCCGTCTCCCTACGAGAAGGCCATCCATAGCACTCACGCTTATCTTGCGGATTTTAGAGTATCCACTTCAAGTTGTCTATGTACTACATAAGTCCTCCAAGTTTCCATATCCGAGGAAAACGGCTATTCGAATAGATAATATTGACCCTGCAGGGGTGTACTTCATCACACACGCTCTCGCCACTTATAGCCCTGTACACGTCATGTACCTCGGCAACCTTCAAGCGGAAGCCGGGCGAGGGGGTCGGCCACGACCTGACTAACCACACAAGTCTCTCGTCCAGGTTTATCGCCTATTCGGGTTCCATCCGCAAGGAGATCCGGCCGGGGTGTCGCTCACGGCCCCAAACGATGTGTGCAGGGTTCCCAAGCCCACCATCCGGGTGCCACTTGGTACACCGTGCCACGGTGCCTAGTCTGTCCCAAGCCCGTCCCGTCGGACACCACCTGGTAGACAAGTAGCACTACCTACAAACGCTAGAAACTAGTTGCAACACCTGGACAGAGATCAAGTGGATTAATAAGCCGAGAGGGGCCGGATAACTGGAACCCAATGTGTGGTAGTAACTGGACTTGGATAACATACACAGAACTCAGTGCTTAGGGACGGTTCCAATGAGACAACCCACCATGTACTCCTACATGGCCTCTCATCGCTACCTTTACCAAAACGTGTTCACACACTTAGCCTTTAACGGTAGGACATGTTCACCACTCCGATTCATTCCCGATGAATCAGACCTGACACAACTCTAAGCATAGCTGGCATAAGGAAATAGGCATGGATGAGCAGGCACATCAAGGCTCAAGCAACTCCTACTCATGCTAGTGGGTTTTAACTATTTACTGTGGCAATGACAGGTCATGCAGAGGAATGGGTTCAGCTACCGCAGCAGAAAGTAGCAGTTTGAATCGTTGTTGGCCTAATGCAGTAAAAGGAGTAGGAGCGAGAGAGTGGGATTTTATCGAGATGCTCAAGGGGGTTTGCTTGCCTGATAGATCCATGAAGAAACACTGCTCCTCAGACAGGTACTCGGGACACCTTCCGGAGCAGAACCTATCGAGAGGGACGGTGCCGACAATCAATAAACAACCATATGCAACAGTATGATGCATGAAGATGACATTTCAAAGATGCTATGATTTTCCCTAATGCATGTAGCATCAATTTGGTTGAAGTCCATATGAACCAAGGATTCATATGCAAACCCCAATTTAAGTATATAACATGCCATTATTACATTTTCACTTATACAGCAAGTATAAGTTGGTTTTTCATGCATGAAACTGGCATAAATGGATTCCTTGCATTTTTCTGATAATTTTTCATATATAATTTATTTGATTTGGAGTTACCGTTGAATTACTATGATTTTTAGAAGTTTTAACTATTTTCTGGAATTTCCTGATTTAAATTAATACCAGAAAATGATATAATGCGTCAGCACAGCGTCATGCTTACGTCAGCAGGTCAAAGGCGGCTGACCAGGTCAAACCTGACGTGTGGGGTCCACATGTCAGTGTTTGTGGTTAATCCTAATCTAAAAATAACCTAAACTGGTTTAATTAATGGGGTTGGGCCCACGCGTCAGTGACCCGATTAGCTAAACAGGGTTTAATTAGTTGTTAAACTAATCCTAACTAAAACTTAACAGGGCCAGGCCCACATGTCACTGACCCTGGGTAGTCAAACCCCAGGTCAACTGGGGGGGTTAGACCGGTCAACCCCACCGGCGTTTAGCCGCCGGCGAGGCCGAACGCGGCGGAGGGGATCGGGATTCCTCCTCCGGTGACCAAATGGCCGACAGAGGGCATCTATGTGGAGCTGGGAGTGCGCCGCATCCATCTGTGCGAACGGCAGGGGCTCAGGTGGCCCGAGCTCGCCGGAATCAAGCTCACGGCGGCGGGGGTTTCGGTCTCCGGCGGAGCGACGGCTACAACATGCAAACGGAGCGCAAAGGAGGGGGTTTCAGGTCAGTGGCTTATGGCAAGTCGGACGAGCAGGTCGGCGAGGCCGGAGGAGCGTCGGAGCGAGCGGGGCGGCGAGGCGGATCTCCGGCGACCGGCGATGGAAACGAAGACGGTGGCGTCGATGCAGAGCATCCCGGGTCGCCTGGCTCGTTGAGGACGTAGCAGGCGGCGAGGCGGAGCTTTGGGGCACGTCGGGGAGGCGAGAGGGAGACGGTGGCTACGGCTATGGCGAACAGCGATGACGAGCGCGCTCGGTGTGCTGCGGGGAGAGGAACAGAGGAGGGGAGAGAGAGCAGCGAGGGAGTGGAAGGACTAGGGGGGGTGCGTGGCGACGCGAGGAAGGTCCAGGCGACGACGGGGAGCGGCAAGCAGGAGCTAGCGAGGCGCGTGGCCGGCGCACGGCGTCGTGCCCGGCTTCTCCTCTGCCTACTGGCAAGAGGTAGAAGACGGGGCTGCCCCTGGTGGGCTGGGCCGCCAGGTAAGAACAGGTAAGTATTTCCTATATCATGTTTTCTTTTTCTATTTCTGACATTTGTTTTGTAATTAAAAGAAATGCTAAAACATTTCCATAAATGCTGGAAATAATTGTGGCATCTAGATATAATATTCTAGAGGCCCTCACCAATTCCCAACATTTTTGGAGCCATTAAAAATATTTATATAATTTAAACAGCTCCAAATCAAATATTTATGCATTGATTCAAAAATCCAAAATGAGTAGCAAAAATGTGCACCACCTCTGGTTGTTGTTCTCAACATTATCCAAAGAGCATGAACATTTTTTGGATAGCATTTTGGGTTCATTGATAATCCATTTTAAAATTGAACCTATTTGAATTTGCTTTGGTGCTAGGGTTTGAAACATCCCCATTTCAATTTCATTTGAAATTTAAACATGATGCACAAAGCAAGCCAAGGACCATACCAAACTAGGGATGTGACACCGATGAAACCCTGTGCACCATATTATACACCATCGGCGACCAGAAGGTGGACGTCGGGAAGGCGATGATAATGGAGCCGAAGGAACCATTGTTCCACAGCTGGCCGATCCCGCCGGGCGTCTTCAAGGTTTCCGAGGCCAGTGTCAAACCAGGCCACGAGAATTTGGCTCCTTTGGTACTAGTGGGGGATGACGACGAGACCCCGCGGCAGCTTGGTGATTGTTGCAATGGGTGGGTCCTGTTTTCCCAAAGAGTCTGCTTTGTCTGGAGGCGGCCGGGAGCACACCCACGAGCACGCAGTTATGTATGAACATCGACACCTCACCTTCCCAATTAGCGTCGGATGTCGTGTTGGGTGATAGCGGAGGGGGTGAGGAAGAGGCTCCATTAGTCGCTGGTGATGTCGCCATCGATGAGGATGAGGATGAGGATGACACTCAACAGTATGTCAATACTGGCGCCTAGTTAGGGTTTGAGCACCATGAGTCAGTACCTGAATTGCCGCCTCCGGAGTCTGAACGTATTATGAACAACCTTCCGGTAGTAAAGAAGTCTAGGAAGAGACCGAGGAAAGGCAAAAAAGCTGCTTCTATGATCCAGTCGCCTCAGCAGCCTCGGGTTCAAGACCGTATAGATACCCCCAGTGCGGCAAAATGGCATATCCCCAGTCAATCAATCCTACCTAAAGCAACACTAGGGGTCAGATTCGACGATTTAAGGAGACTTCATGACGATGTGATGCGGACAGAGAAAGGCCCCATCGCCTCAAAAAATCCAGGATACCCACTCTACGTGGTTAACGTGTCGCGGCAATTGTCGTACGTCGACACATTCCCCGCGGAGAAGTTCTTCCTTCGATTCGATTACATCTTCGACATCCTTCACTTGAAGAAGCTGGATTTTACGTTTGTCCGCCTTTATGCCTGGCACATGAACTACCTCATCGGGGTTGAGCAGATACCTCATATTTGTGTTGCTAACCCGTACTTCATGCACGAAGGCTTCTTAGGAGTCTGCGCAGAGCACTGTGAATACGCGAGGGAATACATCACCAATTTCATGCTCGCCAATAAGGACAAGGAGGCGATTATCGTGCCTTATCATCCCCTGTAAGTCATCCACATGGATATCCTTACTTTGATTTCAATCATTCATTTGCACAGTGGAGGCTAATTAATTTGAGGTGTACTTATTTTGCGCAGCGGCGGGCGCACCGTCCTCATCATCCTCTACCCCCAATACTCCCACGCTCTTTACTTGGACTCGTCGAAGAACATTAACAAAAAGGATTACACCCACATCAAGTCTGTTCTTGACAATGCTATGTTTTACTATGGCGCACGGGGTGGAGAGGTCAAGGACAAGAAGAAAAGGGATAGTAGGCCCGCCTTGGCCATAAGACCGACTTCTGCTGCATCCAGCAACTGAGTGATTCTCTTAATGATGGATTCTATGTCCTACACCACATGATGGAGTACAGACGGGATCACCAGAACCTTCGCATGTCACCTAGATCCGACGATGCCCATATTCTGCAATGGCAAAGAACTTAGGAGATATTGAGGATCGTCGACTTCGAGCTGAGTTCTATCACATCCAGTGCGAAGTTGCCCAAATCATAATGAAGGAGGTCATCAGAAAAATAGGGATGTTCTACGAAGAAGGACAAATGTAGCGGGAAGACATCCGAACACGTATAGCCGCTCAGCGTCTCGACCTGAAGCCTTTCACTAAGCTCAGGGACTATCTCCCTGACTTGGATGGATGGCATGACATGTTGGAGTGATTGTCGATATATGACAATGTGTCCGTTTAGTCCATACTATCTGTATGACGAAACTTTGAGTTATGCACGACAAAACTTTACTTGTGATGTAATTAAATCGTCCTCCTCGACTAGCGAAGATCACTCTAGTTAGGGCATTTTGGGTACGATGAACTTTGTTATTTATGCTTATGATATGTTGCTCCTATTTTTGCCAAGTTTGTCTCTTTGTTTTGCTCAACTATATATGTTGCATATCATCGACTCATGTGACGATGTAGGTGTATAGATCATCGATGGCGAAGAAGTGCTACGCCAGGACTATATGACGAGTGGCCGGAATGTCAGGCCCAGGTGTACCGGTTTCCGATTTCTGAGCGACGGCCAGTAGTTAGTTTAGTTTCATGCTAATGCGAGAGAGGGATGCGAACGCTAATGCGAGAGAGGGATGCGAACTCATGTACTGCATAGTTCCGCTCTCACTCAATGTGATAGCTCTTCTCGCGTATATCATTGTTTAGATGGATGACGATGTAATTGCAAGTAATCGAGACTTGTATCGCTATTTTCGAGATGATGACGAGAGACCACTTTGTGTTGGATGATGATTATGATGATGACATGATTTGATGAGACTATTTGTATGTATATGCTATGATTACATTTGTATGTGTATGATATGCTAAATATTATTGTATAAAGCCTATTCAAATACAAAACAAATATGCAGAAAAAACAGAAACTAATAAAACTAGCAGTAGCGAGGGGAACAAAGTTAGCAGTAGCGCTCCCTTACCAGTAGCGCTTCCTGTGAAAAATCGCTGCAGATATTAGCAGCAGCGCTCTGCCCTAAAGCGCGCTACTGCTAGCCATGTATAGCAGTAGCATGGTGATAACCCACAAGTATAGGGGATCAATTGTAGCCTCTTTCGATAAGTAAGAGTATCGAACCCAACGAGGATCTAAAGGTCGAACAAATATTCCCTCAAGTTCTATCGACCACCGATACAACTCTACGCACGCTTAACGTTTGCTTTACCTAGAACAAATATGAAACTAGAAGTACTCTGTAGGTGTTTTTTGATAGGTTTACAAGATAATAAAAAGTGCGTAAATAAAAAGTAGGGGCAGTTTAGATAAAGAAGCAATAAAGTTAGTATAGCGAGTGTGGAAAAGTGGTGGTAGGAGTTGTGAAATTGCCCCTAAGCAATTCACTACTTTACTAGACTGGTAGCAAGCTTTATGTGGGAGAGGCCACTGCTAGCATGTCATCCCTGACTTGGAATTTTATGCACTTATGATTGGAACTATTAGCAAGCATCCGCAACTACTAATGTTCATTAAGGTAAAACCCAACCATAGCATTAACATATATTGGCCCCCCTTCAATCCCGTATGCATCAATTTCTATGCTAGGTTGAAGTTTCTGTCACTCTTACCCTCCAATACATAGTCATATCAACATACAACTAACCCTATGGTGTGATCCACGCACGCGCTCATATGATGGGAACCAAAGGACAGCAACATAACCACAAGAAAATTAAATCACTCATAGCAATTCATCAACCACCGATAGGACAACGAAAATCATTGGATAATAATATGAAGCTTAAAGCACCATGTTCAAGTAGAGGATACAGCGGGTTGCGGGAGAGTGGACCAATGTAGATAGAGGGGGGAAGGTGATGAAGATGTTGTTGAAGATGGCGGGGGTGTTGGTGTAGATTGCGGTGATGATGATGGCCCTCGGCGGCTTCCGGCACCACCGGAAGTGAGGGGGAGAGAGCCACCCTCCTTCTTATTCTTCCTTAACCTTCTCCTAGATGGGAGAAGGGTTTCCACTCTGGTCCATGGTCTCCATGGCGTGGGAGGGGCGAGAGCCCCTCCAAGATTGGATCTGTCTCTCTGTCTCTCTCTATTTCTACGTTCTGGGATTCTGCCCTTTCATCGTTTCTTATATATCCGGAGATCCGTAACTCCGGTTGGACTGAAACCTTCGCCCTAATTTTTTTCCGAAAATTAGCTTTCTAGCGACCAAAGAAGAGCAGTAACCGCCTTACGGGGAGCCCACGAGGGTCAGGGGCGCGCCCAGGGGGTGCGCCCCCTGCCTCGTGGCCCCCTCGGGCACCGTCTCGCGTTGATTTTCCACCCATATTTCACATATATTCCAAAAATATTCTCCGTCCATTTTTATCCTATATGGCCTCCGTTTGATATGGATTTTCTGCGGAAAAAAAACATGCAACAAATAGGAACTGGCACTGGGTACTGGATCAATATGTTAGTCCCAAAAAATAGTATTAAAAAGTTGCCAAAAGTATATGAAAGTTCTATAATATTGGCATGGAACAATCAAAAATTATAGATACGACGGAGACGTATTAGCATCCCCAAGCTTAATTCCTGCTCGTCCTCGAGTGGGTAAATGATAAAATAATAATTTTTGATGTGGAATGCTACCTAGCATAATCTTGATCATGTATCTAATCATGGCATGAATATTAAGACACGAGTGATTCAAAGCAATAGTCTATCATTTGACATTAAGACAATAATACTTCAAGCATACTAACCAAGCAATTATGTCTTATCAAAATAATATAGCCAAAGAAAGCTCATCCCTACAAAATCATATAGTCTAGCTATGCTCCATCTTCACCACACAAAGCATTCAAATCATGCACAACCCTGATGACAAGCCAAGAAATTGGTTCATACTTTTTAACGCGCTTCAGCCTTTTCAACCCTCATGCAATACATGAGCGCAAGCCATGGACATAACACTATAGGTGTAATAGAATATGATGATGGAGGTTTGTGTGAAGAAGACAAAAAAGGAGATAGTCTCACATCGATGCGGCTAATCAACGGGCTATGGAGATGCCCATCAATTGATGTCAATGTGAGGAGTAGGGATTGCCATGCAACGGATGCACTAAGAGCTATAAGTGTATGAAAGCTCAAACTGAAACTAAGTGGGGGTGCATCCAACTTGCTTGCTCATGAAGACCTCGGGCATTTGAGGAAGCCCATCATCGGAATATACAAGCCAAGTTCTATAATGAAAATTCCCACTAGTATATGAAATTGATAACTCAAGAGACTCTCTATATGAAGAACATGGTGCTACTCTGAAGCACAAGTGTGGTAAAAGGATAGTAACATTGCCCCTTCTCTCTTTTTCTCTGATTTTTTTCATTTTTTTCCTTTTTTGGTGGGCTTCTTTGGCCTATTTTTTGGGGCTTCTTTGACCTTTTTATTTATTTTTAAAGTCCGGAGTCTCATCCGGACTTGTGGGGGAATCATAGTCTCCATCATCATTTCCTCACTGGGACAATGCTCTAATAATGATGATCATCACACTTTTATTTACTTACAACTCAATATTACAACTCGATATCTGGAACCAAGATATGACTCTATATGAATGCCTCCGGTGGTGTACCAGGATGTGTAATGATCTAGCTTAGCAATGACATCAAAAAACGGACAAGTCATGAAAACATCATGCTAGCTATCTAACGATCATGCAAAGCAATATGACAATAAATGCTCAAGTCATGTATATGATGATGATGGAAGTTGCATGGCAATATATCTCGGAATGGCTATGGAAATTCCATGATAGGTAGGTATGGTGGCTATTTTGAGGAAGATATAAGGAGGTTTATGTGTGATAGAGCATATCGTATCACGGGGTTTGGATGCACCGGCGAAGTTTGCACCAACTCTCGAGGTGAGAAAGGGCAATGCACGGTACCGAAGAGGCTAGCAATGATGGAAGGGTGAGAGTGTGTATAATCCATGGACTCACATTAGTCATAAAGAACTCATATACTTATTGCAAAAGTTTATTATCCCTCGAAGCAAAGTACTACTACGCATGCCCCTAGGGGGATAGAGTGGTAGCAAAAGAGCATCGCTCGTCCCCGACCGCCACTCATAAGGAAGACAATCAATAAATACCTCATGCTCCAACTTTGTTACATAACAGTTCACCATACGTGCATGCTACGGGACTTGCAAACCTCAACACAAGTATTTCTCAATTTCACAATTACTCAACTAGCACGACTCTAATATCACCACCTTTATATCGCAAAACTATTGCAAGGAATCAAACATACCATATTCAGTGATCTACAAGTTTTATGTAGGATTTTATGACTAACCAGGTGAATGAACAATTCCTGTCAACTCTCTAAATAAATATAAGTGAAGCAAGAGAGTTTAATTATTTCTACAAAAGATATGCCCACGCTCTAACAAATATAAGTGAAGAAAAAGAGCATTCTACAAATGGCAGTTTTCTATGTGAAGAGAAATAGGCAATCCAAACTTCAAATGATATAAGCGAAGCACATTAAGCATTCTATAAAGCCATACTCAAAAGATATAAGTGAAGTGCAATGAGCATTCGATAAATCAACCAAGGACTATCTCATACCAGCATGGTGCATAAAACAAAAGTGAAAACTAAATGCAAAAGACGCTCCAAGATTGCACATATCGCATGAATGAAACGAATCCTAAAACATACCGATACTTGTTGAAGAAAGATGGGATTCCTTCTGGGGCGTCCCCAAGCTTAGATGCTTGAGCCTCCTTGAATATTTACTTGGGTGCCTTGGGCATCCCCAAGCTTGAGATCTTTCCTCTCGTTCTTCTCCTCACATCGATACATCCTCGATCTTCGAACACTTCATCCACACAAAGCTTAATAGAAAACTCGGTAAGATCCGTTAGTATAATAAAGCAAATCACTACTTTAAGTACTATTGAAAACCAATTCATATTTTGTTTTTGCATTATAGCTACTGTAATATAACTTTTTCATGGCTTAATCCACTGATAGAAATTGATAGTTTCATCAAAACAAGCACACTATGCATCAAAAACAGAATCTGTCTTAAACAAGACAGTCTATAGTAATATGAACATTCACCATACTTCTTGTACCTGAACAATTCTACCAAAATTATTAAAAATTAAAAATTTGTATAGAAATACAGTGCAAAAAGTTTCAGAACCGTTTCACAATCCAGTAAAAAATGTAAAATCGCACACTGCAGCAAAAGTTTCTGTCCTGCACTGCACAAACCAACAAGCATTGTAAACATCCTAAAGGCAAACCTTGGCACATTATTTTTATTTTTAAACTTTATAAAAGAACACAACAGAAATAAATGACTCTCTAAAACTTCCGGGTTTTCTCCCTGGCAGCTCTTTCTTTAAAGCCATTAAGCTAGGCATATAGTGCTCAAGTAATGGATCCACCCGGATCCCAAGGTATATCAAAGCCAATTTTAATTAACAATGATTTGTAATTTAGTAGTGAGCACAAATTAACATATATCATGTAATGAAGAAGTCTAACTCTCTTCCTATGCATCAGCATGTCATCAAAGAACAATTCATGCACACAAAGTAAAGGCCAATGCATAGTATAAACAGTTTCTTGCAATTAAGCTAGGCATATAGTGCTCAAGTAATGGATCCACCCGGATCCCAAGGTATATCAAAGCCAATTTTAATTAACAATGATTTGTAATTTAGTAGTGAGCACAAAGTAACATATATCATGTAATGACAAAGTCTAACTCTCTTCCTATGCATCGGCATGTCATATAAGAACAATTCATGCACATAAAGTAAAGGCCAATGCATAGTATAAACAGTTTCTTGTAATTTTTTCGTGTTGGAAACATAAAGAGGCGGAGATGTAGTCCCTCTCTCATAATAATTACATGTAGGAGCAGAAAGCACATGCATATTATATCTATCAAAATCATCATCTGTAATAGTAAAACGCAACCCATCAATATAATCCTTAATAAGGGTAAACTTCTCCGATATAGTGTAGTTGGGAGAATCCAAAAAGATAATAGGACTATCATGCGTGGGTGCAATAGCAACAATTTCATGTTTAATATAAGGAACTATAGCAAGTTCATCTCCATAAGCATAATTCATATTGGCATCTTGGCCACAAGCATAGCAAGCATCATCAAAAAGGGATATTTCAAGAGAATCAATGGGATCATAACAGTCATCATAGCAATCATCCTTCGGGAAGCACGAAGGGAAATTAAACAATGTATGAGTTGAAGAGTTACTCTCGTTAGAAGGTGGGCACGGGTGATCAATCCACTCTTCCTCCTTTTGTTCTTCGCTCTCCTCATCATCTTTTTCATCCAATGAGCTCACAGTTTCATTAATTTCTTCTTCCATAGACCCCTGCAAAATATTAGTCTCTTCTTGGACAGCGGAGACTTTCTCAATAAAATCATCAATATCAGAATTGAATTCATAATTCTCGTAGCAATATTTAAGAATAGCTAAATTTTCAGGTCTATAAACTGAATCATCAAAATTTTCACACTCTTTAAACACAGATTCAATTTCATAAGCACCCATAAAAGCAACAAATTATTCTATTTGTTCCACATCATAGTAATCATATATACCATTAGTATAAGAAGCCAATGTTTTATCATCATTAAATTTGCATGAAAAGGGAAGGTGTGGAGCCTTCATCCTAGAGCAACAAGTATAGTCATCTCTCAAGCATAGTTCCCGAGCATACCAATGCAACATATGAATTTGATCCAATAATAGTTTCCCTTTTTGAGTGAAGTGATAACCCCTAAAGTATTCACGTTGATCCAACGTGTCTCCCATTACATAATTGATTGGGGTTTTCTCAGGATTATCAAAGTAGTACATAATATTTTTCACATAACTAGCATCGAGGGTTTTAGAAGGTTCCCCATCTCCATGAGTAGCAGGTACACCTAATTTTTTTGGTATTTCGTGTTCCATATTCATAACTAAAGATAGAGAACAACTAAGAACAGCAAATAAAAATTACTTAGTGATAAAGCAAACAAGCACACACGAGAATATTCACCCCACGCTATTGCTCCCCGGCAACGGTGCCAGAAAAAGGTGTTGATAACCCACAAGTATAGGGGATCAACTGTAGCCTCTTTCGATAAGTAAGAGTGTCGAACCCAACGAGGAGCTAAAGGTAGAGAAAATATTCCCTCAAGTTCTATCGACCAACGACAGAACTCTACGCACGCTTGATGTTTGCTTTACCTAGAACTAGTATGAAACTAGAAGTACTTTGTAGGTGTTTTTGGATAGGTTTGCAAGATAATAAAAAGTGCGTAAATAAAAAGTAGGGGCTGTTTAGATAAAGAAGCAATAAAGTTAGTATAGCGAGTGTGGAAAAGTGGTGGTAGGAGTTGCGAAATTGCCCCTAAGCAATTGACTACTTTACTAGACTGATAGCAAGTTTTATGTGGGAGAGGCCACTGCTAGCATGTCATCCCTGACTTGGAATTCTATGCACTTATGATTGGAACTATTAGCAAGCATCTGCAACTACGAACATTCATTAAGGTAAAACCCAACCATAGCATTAACATATATTGGTCCCCCTTCAATCCCGTATGCATCAATTTCTATGCTAGGTTGAAGTTTTTGTCACTCTTGCCCTCATATACATAGTCACAAAGGAGAGCAACATAACCACAAGCAAATTAAATCACAAGCAAAGGAGAGCAACATAACCACAAGCAAATTAAATCAATCATAGCAATTCATCAACCACTGATAGGACAAGGAAAATCTAGTCAGACATCATAGGACGGCAACACAGCATTGGATAATAATATGAAGCATAAAGCACCATGTTCAAGTAGAGAGTACAGAGGGTTGCGAGAGTGGAATGCTGTAGATAGAGGGGTGAAGGTGATGAAGATGTTGGTGAAGATGGCGGAGGTGTTGGTGTAGATTGCGATGATGATGATGGCCCCCGGCGGCGTTCCGGTGCCACCGGAAGCAAGGGGGAGAGAGCCCCCATCCTTCTTCTTCTTCTTAACGTTCTCCCTAGATGGGAGAAGGGTTTCCCCTCTGGTCCATGGTCTCCATCGCGTGGGAGGGGCGAGAGCCCCTCTGAGATTGAATATGTCTCTCTGTCTCTCTCTGTTTCTGCGTTCTGGGATTCTGCCCTTTCACTGTTTCTGATATATCTGGAGATCCGTAACTCCGATTGGATTGAAACCTTCGCCCCGATTTTTTCCAAAAATTAGCTTTCTTGCAGCCAAAGAAGAGCAGTAACCGCCTTATGGGGGCCCCACGCGGGTCAGGGGTGCACCGCCCTGCCTCGTTGCCCCCTCGGGCACCGTCTCGCGTTGATTTTCTTCTCATATTTCACATATATTCCAAAAATATTCTTCATCTGTTTTTATCTTGTTTGGACTCCGTTTGATATGGATTTTTTGCGAAACAAAAAACATGAAACAAACGGGAACTGGCACTGGGAACTGGATCAATATGTTAGTCCCAAAAAACATTATAAAAAGTTGCCAAAAGTATATCAAAGTTGTATAATATTGGCATGGAACAATCAAAAATTATAGATACGACGGAGACATATCACGTTGGACGACGGGTGCTACAGCCACACGTTAGCTGTAGCGCCTTATCTGTAGCGTGTCGTCCCGCGCTACTGCTAGGGTTTTCCCTAGTAGTGTATGGACGTGATTTTAAGGTCCCTTTGTTTCGGTGCAAATGGGTCAATATGACAGGAGGCAGGGTACAGGTAGACCCGTAGTACGGAATGACAATAGTGGATCTCAACAATCTTGGGCACACAGACGAACCATTCGTCCTAGCCAATGATGTGGCGTAGGTTTTCTATGTGAAGGACATGTCTACCAAACCGAGAAAAATAAATAAGGAAGCGAATACATCATGCGATGATCCAAAGCACCACATAGTTCTTTCAGGAAAAAGAAACATCATGGGAGTGGAGGACAAGATAGAGATGTCAGAAGATTATGAAAAGTTTCATGAAATTCCTCCCTTCACACTGAAGACTGGCCCAAGCATCCTGTTAAATGATGAAGATTATCCATGGTTATGGCGCAATAAGCATGGGACAGACGCGAGGAAAAAGTTTTATTCCCATCCTTTTATTATTTTAATTATACAGAGGAGTTAATCAATGCAATTATGTCCAAACAAAATATGAATGTCTACTGAGCATTGTAGATAAGTCGCTTGAGGTTAACAGGCATAGGCCATACACACTGAGGGAGTCCTGGATTACGTGGTCTCCGGACAGCGGGACTATATCCTTTGGCCGGACTGTTGGACTATGAAGATACAGGATTGAAGACTTCGTCCCGTGTCCGGCTGGCACTCTGCTTGGCGTGGAAGGCAAGCTTGGCAATACGGATATGAAGATCTCCTCCCTTGTAACTGACTCTGTGTAACTGAGGGAGTCCTGGATTAGGGGGTGCCCGGATGGCCAGACTATACCTTCAGCTGGACTCCTGGACTATGAAGATACAAGATTGAAGACTTCGTCCCGTGTCCGGAAGGGACTTTCCTTGGCGTGGAAGGCAAGCTTGGCGATACGGGTATGTAGATCTCCTACCATTGTAACCGACTTTGTGTAACCCTAACCCTCTCCGGTGTCTATATAAACCAGAGGGTTTTAGTCCGTAGGACAATATACAGAACAACAATCATACCATAGGCTAGCTTCTAGGGTTTAGCCTCTACGATCTCGTGGTAGATCTACTCTTGTACTATCCATATCATCAATATTAATCAAGCAGGACATAGGGTTTTACCTCCATCAAGAGGGCCCGAACCTGGGTAAAACTTTGGGTCCCTTGTCTCCTGTTACCATCCGGCCTAGACGCACAGTTCAGGACCTCCTACCCGAGATCCGCCGGTTTTGACACCGACATTGGTGCTTTCATTGAGAGTTCCTCTGTGTCGTTGCCGTTAGGCTCGATGGCTCCTATGATCATCAATAGCGATGCAGTCCTGGGAGAGACCTCCCTCCCTGGACAGATCTTCGTCTTCGGCAGCTTTGCACTGCGGGCCAATTCACTTGGCTATCTGGAGCAGATCGAAAGCTATGCCCCTGGCCGTCAGGTCAGATTTGGAAGTTTAAACTACACGGCTGACATCCGCGGGGACTTGATCTTCGACGGATTCGAGCCACTGCCGAGAGCGCCGCACTGTCACGACGAGCATGATCTAGCTCTGCCGCCGAACAGTGCCCTAGAAGCCGCACCCGCATCGGCTTCGACCCTTAATTCGGAGCCAACTGCGCCGATCGAGGATGGGTGGTTGGACGCCGCCTCGGGGGCTGCCATCCCAACGGCGATCAAGCCGAACACCAGCCCCGCACTCCGCGAGACTCGTGACTCCAAGGAGCCGGACTCCTCTCCGGACTCCGAACCCTCCGCGCCCCTGTCGATCGAATCCGATGGGCGCCGATCATGGAGTTTACTGCCGCAGACATCTTTCAGCACTCGCCTTTCAGCGATATTCTGAAGACAATAAAGTCTCTCTCTTTATCAGGAGAGCCCTGGCCGGACTACGGTCAGCAAGGTTGGGATACGGACGATGAAGAAATTCAAAGCCCACCCACCACCCACTTTGTAGCCACTGTCGACGATTTAACCGACATGCTCGACTTCGACTCCGAAAACATCGACGATATGGACGCCGATGAAGGAGTCGATGAAGAACCAGCGCCTATTGGGCCCCGGAAAGCCACCTCGTCATATGACGTATACATGGTAGATGCACCAAAAGATGACGGCGAGGAGCGGAAGGACGCACCGAAGGCTTGTTCCCTCGAGAAGCAGTCAAAGCGGCAACGCAAGCGCCGCCCCAAATCCCGCCTCGACAGAAATAACAATCACACAGGCCCAGCGCTAGAGCAGGGCGAACCGCTGCCGGACAACGGCAATCCGGATAATCAAACTGAACAAACAAATTCTATCAAGGATAATGGTTCGGACGACATAACGCCAGACAGGCACCCGGAGCAGCAGAATGCCCGTAAAAGGCTTGTTGCCACCGCGAGGAGTCTTAAAAAGCAGAAGCAAAGGCTCAAGGCTGTGCAAGACACACTCCAAATCAGATGGAGTAAAATACTCAACACAGCAGCGAGGTACGGCGATTATCGCCCCTCCAAGAGCTACCCAAAGCGGAAGCTACTTCCTGAATTCGATGAGGAGGCCTCAGACTCCCCACAACCAAATATCAAAGCAGCCACCTGGCCGGATAGACGACCCCTCTACCAACACAGAGCGGCATACAACGCCACTCACAATACAACACGCGACCCATGCGAGGGCTCGCACCCAAAGAATGGCGCAACAAGATCCATCTATGGACCACGCAAGCGCGCCCCAGCATACAATGCAACACAACAAACATCCGAACAACGCGGTACACCCAGCTACAGGGGTGCCGCACACCCCCTATGTTTCACTGATGAGGTGCTGGACCATGAATTTCCAAAGGGATTCAAACCCGTAAACATAGAGACATACGACGGAACAACAGACCCTGGGGTCTGGATTGAGGACTACATCCTTCATATCCATATGGCTCGAGGAGATGATCTCCACGCCATCAAGTACTTACCCCTCAAGCTCAAAGGGCCAGCTCATCACTGGCTCAAAGGCCTCCCCGAAAGCTCCATTGGAAGTTGGGAAGAGCTCGAAGACGCCTTTCGGGCAAATTTTCAAGGGACTTATGTCCGACCTCCGGATGCGGACGATTTGAGTCATATAACTCAACAGCCCGGAGAGTCAGCTCGAAAGCTTTAGAACAAGTTTCTTACTAAAAAGAACCATATTGTCGACTGTCCGGACGCCGAAGCCTTGGCAGCTTTTAAGCATAGCGTCCGTGACGAATGGCTCGCCAGACACCTCGGCCAAAATAAGCCGAGAACGATGGCCGCATTAACGAGCCTCATGACCCGCTTTTGCGCGGGTGAGGACAGCTGGCTAGCCAGATGCAGCACCAGCGACCCAAGTACATCTGAAGTTAGAGATGGAAACGGGAAATCACGGCGCAACAGCAATAACAAATGCCGAAATAAAGAAGACAGCACGAAGGGCACGGCAGTAAACGCTGGATTCAAAAGCTCTCGGCCAGGTCAAAAGCCGCCCCCTAAAGGCACCAGGGATGAACTGTCCAGCCTCAACAAAATTCTGGACCAAGTATGTCAGATCCATAGTACCCCTGGTAAACCTGCTAATCATACCCACAGAGAATGTTGGGTCTTCAAGCAGTCCGGCAAGCTCAACACCGTACACAAGTGGGAGGATACACCAAGTGAAGACGAGAACAATCCTCCCAAGCAAGACACTGGGGAACAAAAGAAATTTCCACCAGAAGTCAAAATAGTAAACGTGTTACAGGTGATCAAGGGAAAAAACAATGCGGCACTCCCAGGAAAATATACCCAAGTGCCTGTCACCACGAAGTCCTGCCACTGGTCATCTCAACCGATCACTTTCGACCATCGCGATTACTCAGCAAGTATCCGACACGCAGGATGGGTTGCACTGGTATTAGACCCGGTAATTGGCGGATATCACTTCAGACGAGTCTTGATGGATGGTGGCAGCAACCTAAACCTAATATATCAGGAATCAATCCGCGGGATGGGGTTAGACCCAACAAAAATTTGCCATAGCAATACTACCTTTAAAGGAGTAACGCTAGGCCCAGGGGCTCATTGTACGGGCTCCCTCCTACTACAAGTTATATTCGGCTCCCCCGATAACTTCCGTCGCGAGCATTTAACCTTCCACATCGCTCCATTCCAAAGTGGCTATCAAGCACTGCTCGGACGCGAAGCTTTCGCTCGCTTTAATGCGATACCACACTACGCCTCCCTCACACTCAAGATGCCCGGTCCATGTGGCATCATTTCAGTGAACGGAAATATCAAGCGATCTCTGCGCGTCGAAGAGAGTGTGGCTGCCCTGGCAGCCGCACACTAAAGGCGCCCGGGCCAGCGAACGCATCCAATAGGTCGTCAAGACCTCAGACACAACTAATCAAGTCCGGCGCCGCTATTTATACCGAATAGATGGTCACACCCCTATTTGTCAATACAAGGGGCTCAACACGTGCTGACAAGTGGCAATTTCTTCTCATCTTGAATTATACATGGTTTCTTTAAAAACTATCTTTTTGCACAACAACCTTTTCACCTAAATTCCTCTCTTTTATAGACGATCATCGTGCTACACCCATCCAGGATACGGCACAACGGAGACACGGGCGCAGACATGCAGCAGGGACCCGCTGCAAGGATTCTTTTTAGATTAAGACCCTGCGTAAACATTTTTTACTGTCTCTTGTTGATACATATCCACGCTAGAACAATGCACGTACCTGGCCACAAGGGGCTTCTTACAAAGGCCATTATTTAGTCCCGGTTTATACCACAAAGGCCGAATACCTTAGGGAGTGTTCGGCATCGCGAGTTTGGCCCTATATGCATTAGCTCCGAATCATTGTCTTTGGTCAAATGTTGGGTTTGCCCGGCTCCTGTGTTTTGGTGCCTTACGTTCCGCTTTACCGGCTAAGGTAGCACCAGGAGAACTACTACGATTGTGCCCTGGTCCATTCGGACGAGCACCTCAGTAAAGAAAGTCGAAAACTGACTGTCATGATATAGCGTGAGACTGGTCAACCACTCGATGACCTGTTGGAATGTTAGAATTCCTCCGCCTTAACAAAGGGTCGTTTTCCGGCTAGGCATGTACGCACCCCGGGATGGGGTGAGTGCGGAGCCACCAGGGGCTATCTAGTAGCCCCACTGTCAAACTCCTATGGCTAAGTGAAAGTGCTAAAGCATTATAGTCCGGTTGCCTCGCTCGCTCCGCTATCACCTCCTTAATAGGACCAAGACGTTGGGTTAAGTGTGAACGCGTGTTTTTTGCGAGCACCTTCGCATTATATGCGTGGGGGTTGAAGCCGACGGCTGCAATCTTTCAGGTTATACACATGTATACATAAACGGCCACCCAGGAGGCATCATATTACTTTCAGGCAAAAGTATAAAAATAGCCTTATAAAAATTTATAAAAGCATTTCGCTTACAATGAGATTACATATCACTCAAACATAATATTTTTTAGCACTAGGTCTCTATCAAACGAGCACCCTCAAGAACTTCTTCAAAGTAGTGCTCAGCAGCCATTCGACCTATGGCCGAATCCCGCGCTCCAACAGTGGTAGCATCCATCTCCGCCCAGTATACTTTAACACGGGCAAAGGCCATCCGTGAGCCCTCTATGCACGCCGACCTCTTCTTCGCATTAATGCAAGGCACCACGTCAAGGAACTACTACACCAAGCTGAAATAGCTGTTCGGTTTTGGCCTTTCCGACCATAACTGATCCACAACAGACCTCATGGCGAGTCCGGACAACCTATTCAGTTCGGCCCATTCGGCTAATTGGTCAGTCAATCAAAGCGGACGCTCGGGAGAATGGAATTGTGTCCAAAATAGCTGGTCCACTTCACGGTCCGTCTGACCCTGGAAGTACTTGGCTGCATCGGCAGCGCTCACCGCCAAATCCATATACACATCCTCCGAACTCCACAGCCGATCCAGAGAGGCATACCGTGGATCTCTGAACTTCCTCCGCAACATAAAGGATTTCCCAGCTACAATATCCCCGGCTTCCCGCAGCTCCTCCTTCTTCGCCCTCATAGCAGAGCGAATGTCTTTTCTCATCGCAGCAGCCTTCTCAGGGTTCGATGTCGTTGCTAGGTTTTCCTTTTCAAGAACCCGGCAACGGTCAACGGCGGCTTTTAATTCTATGGCCATCTTGGCCATCTTATCTCGGCTCTCACCCTGCGTGGCCTTCTCGGCTTTCAACTCTTCGGCCGCCTTCAAAGCAGCCGCATTACCAAACCTTGCTTGTTCCTTGGCTCGGGCAAGTTCTGCCCACAAGGCTTCAACAGTGGCAGCTCCATCTGCAGTCACAACATATTAAAGACATTGGCATCATGCTGCTCTTACTATGTAGCGTTCACCAGATAATGACACTTACCCTGTGCCTCGTCAAGTCTTTTGTTAACAAGCTCGATGTCGGCGTCTGCCGCATCCAACTGCCGTTTTAAATGGGCAAACTCGCTAGTCCGGCTAGCCACCGGAGCTTCCATCACCTGCACAT
Source organism: Triticum aestivum (assembly GCF_018294505.1). Taxonomy (NCBI): domain Eukaryota; kingdom Viridiplantae; phylum Streptophyta; class Magnoliopsida; order Poales; family Poaceae; genus Triticum; species Triticum aestivum. The sequence goes on from NC_057812.1 coordinate 118,626,732, forward strand.
AGAGGAAGTATGGTTATTACTTGGGAATATGATCCTCTGTTCGTCATCGTTTCCGACGACAACCAGAGTCTCAGGGGCTACTATCTACACAGGGCACACCTAGCATGTGCAGGACTATCATACATTATTTTACGTACCTCAAAGCCTGTCAGTAGACTCATAAAAGCTTCATGCAATCCGCTTTTGACGGACGAGATTCTCTCCATCACCGTATTCATCAGCACACGGTGTTCATCTGAGGTGGCCGCTCGCCCCACCAACTCCCTCAGAACATCCGATCGCACACCAGACAGTGCCGGACTCTTTTTCCGCTGTCTTCGGGAGGCGGACACTGGGAGCTTCGGGGGTCAATGGGATTATCTTCTGGCCTCACCGGACTCGGAGAGGCCCTCCGCGACGACTCTTCGGGGTCGCCCGCTTCCGGAGTGGAGGAGTCCGGAGGAGGCATTTCGCTCTCCATCATCTCTGGAAGAAGATCCCTCAAAGACGAGCTCATTTGAGAGGGGCTAAGGCCCGAACTGCAAAGATATATGCGGTGGTTATTTTCTCAGAAGAAAAAGATGGCATACCTTTACTATTAAAGTATTTCGGGTCACTTACGACTCACTGGAGAATTGATCCCCCCGCGGACTTTGTGTGGCAAAAGCACCCCCCAAGGTAGGACCCTCTGTGGGAGACTTCTTCTCCTATTTGGAAGCTTCGGCTTCCGAATCCCCGGGCGTAGTCCTTTTCCTCCTCCGGTCGTCTTCCTTCATGGAGACGCTCTCTCCCTCGGTTAGAATGGGCAGCGTTGGGGGCCCGCGTCCGCCCGTATTATCCTCCCCAGTATCTTCCTTCAAGCGCTCCGGGCAAGGTGCGACTAGGAGCATCTTTTCCAATACCGGATTGTCCAAACCCTCAGGGAGGGGGGCTGAACACCGAATCAACTTCGCCTTTGTTAGCAAGTCCTCGTCAAAAGGCAAACTCTCAGAAATAACTTCGTAACAAACAAGAGATAGTATGTTCGGCCGGATGATTCCTTACCTGTTCGGCGGCGCGGTTACTGCTCAGGCCCACGTCCTCGGTGATTTCCAGACACTCTACCTGAGGTTCGAAGAATGACTTGTACATCTCCTCGTGCGTCAAGGCCGAAGAAACTTTGAATGACACGCGGTCCCTTGAGATTGAAGTCCCACAAGCGAAGGGGCCGGCGTTTGCAAGGCTGGACTTGACGAACCAACATAACTTGTATTACCGCAACCAAACTAAAATCTCCATTGAAGAGATCTCGAATGCGGCTTTGCAGTATAGGCACGTCCTTGGCTGGACCCCAGCTCAGACCTCTGCTGATCCATGACATCAGTTGTGGTGGAGGGCCCGAGCAGAAAACAGGGGCGGCTGCCCACTTGGCACTTCTAGGAGCCGTGATGTAGAACCACTCATGTTGCCACAATTCAGACACCTCTGAGATGGAACCTTTGGGCCATGGAGCTCCCGTCATCTTGCATATTGAGGCACCTCCACACGCTACATGTTGCCCCTCGATCATCTTCGGCTTTACTTCAAAGGTCTTGAGCCACAGGACGAAGTGAGGGGTAACCCGGAGGAAGGCCTCGCACACGACAATAAATGTCGTGATATGAAGAAATGAGTCTGGAGCTAGATCATGGAAATCTATCCCGTAATAAAACATCAAATGCCTGAAGAAAGGATCCAGAGCAAGGCCTAGACCTCGGAGGAAGTGGGAGACGAACACGACATTCTTGTTGGGTTCGGGGGAGGGGACGGCCTGCCCTCGGGCAGGCAGCCGATGCAAAACCTCGACGGTCAGATATCTGGCCTCCCTCAACTTTTTGATGTCTTCTTCCGTGACGGAGGAAGGCACCCATCAGCCTTGAAGGCTAGATCCGGACATGATTGAAGGTTCGGAGCACCTGACCTGAACTTTGGGTGTTTGAGCTTGAGGTGGGGGAAGGATTCGATTGAGCACGGGAGGGAAAAAATAAAAGCCTTGTCCCTTTATAAAGAAGGTGAATATCAAGTGTCCTCTCCGTGGCCGTTTGGACTTGCCTATAGTCTAGGAGTCCTAGAAGCAGTTGGGTTACCCACGCCTATATTGATGAGGATCCCGGAATAAGGGGACACCATCTCTGCTTTAACAAGGCGTGCCAAGGAAACCGCCTCGCATGACGCGCTGAGGTGGGATAATAAAACAATTCGAATAAAGGCTTGGTCGCGGTGCGTCACACTACAAAATACGTCAGCAGATTAGATTTGTGTAAATATTATTCTCTCTATGGCAATATGTGGAAACTTATTTTGTAGAACCGCCGAACACTATCTTTGTGTTCAAAATCTTCTATGAAGTACTTGGAGGAGCAACCCGCCCTGCAATGCCGAAGACAATCTGCGCGCCGGACTCGTCGTCATTGAAGCCTGGTTCAGGGGCTACTGAGGGAGTCCTAGATTAGGGGGTGTCCGGATGGCCAGACTATACCTTCAGTCGGACTCCTGGACTATGAAGATACAAGATTGAAGACTTCATCCCGTGTCCGGAAGGGACTTTCCTTGGCGTGGAAGGCAAGCTTGGCGATACGGATATGTAGATCTCCTACCATTGTAACCGACTTTGTGTAACCCTAACCCTCTCCGGTGTCTATATAAACCAGAGGGTTTTAGTCCATAGGACAATATACAGAACAATAATCATACCATAGGCTAGCTTCTAGGGTTTAGCCTCTCCGATCTCGTGGTAGATCTACTCTTGTACTACCCATATCATCAATATTAATCAAGCAGGACGTAGGGTTTTACCTCCATCAAGAGGGCCCGAACCTGGGTAAAACTTTGTGTCCCTTGTCTCCTGTTACCATCCGGCCTAGATGCACAGTTCGGGACCCCCTACCCGAGATCCGTCAGTTTTAACACCGACAGTAACCCTAGCCCCCTCCGGTGTCTATATAAACCGGAGGGTTTAGTCCGTAGGACAACAGACAATCATACCATAGGCTAGCTTCTATGGTTTAGCCTCTACGATCTCGTGGTAGATCAACTCTTGTAATACTCATATCATCAATATCAATCAAGCAGGACATAGGGTATTACCTAAATCAAGAGGGCCCAAACCTGGGTAAACATCGTGTCCCCTGCCTCCTTATACCATCCGCCTTAGACGCATAGTTCGGGACCCCCTACCCGAGATCCGCTGGTTTTTACATTGACATTGGTGCTTTCATTGAGAGTTCCACTGTGCCGTCATCGTAAGGCTTGATGGCTCCTTCGATCTTCGGTAACGCTGCGGTCCAGGGTGAGGTTTTCCTCCCCGGACATATCTTCATATTCGGCGGCTTCGCACTGTGGGCCAACTCGCTTGACCATCTAGAGCAGATCGAGAGCTACGCCCCCGGCCATCAGGTCAGGTTCGGAAACTTAAACTACACTATCGACATCCGCAGAGACTTGATCTTCGATGGATACGAGCCCATGTCAGGTGCGCCGCACCATCATGATGAGCATGACGTAACTCTGTCGTCGGATAGTGTTCGGGAGATCGCATCTGCAACTACTCCGGCCTTCAATCCGGAGCAAATTGCGCCATCCAAGGACGGAGGGATAGACCCCACCGTGGAGGCTGCACTCTCAGTGGCGATAGAGCCGGATACTGACTTCACCCCTTATGAGAGACGTGTTGCCGAACCACTGGATTCATCTCTGTCCATGGACTCCAAGCTGCCTGCATCCGTGCCTATCAAATCCGACAGGGCACCGATCATGGAGTTCACCTCCGCGGATATCTTTCAGCACTCGCCTTTCGGCGATGTGCTAAATTCATTAAAGTCTATCTCCTTGTCAGGGGAACCTTGGCCGAACTATGTCCGGCTAGAATGGGATGCGGACGACGAAGAAATTCGCTGCCCACCCACCACCCACTTAGTAGCCTCTATCGTTGATTTAACCGACATGCTCAATTTCGACTCCGAAGACATCGACGGCATGGACGACGATGCAGGAGAGGAACAGGAACCAGTACCCACAGGGCGCTGGACAACCACTTCATCACATGACATATACATGGTGCATACACCCAAAGAAAACGATGATGAGGAACGGGAGGAGACAGCAAAGGATGACCCCTACAAGAAGCAAACAAAGCGTCGGCGTAGGCGCCGCTCCAAATCCCGCCTCGGCAAAAACAGCGATAACAGCGCAAGGGAAAATAGCACTCCAGTCGACTCTAGAGGAAACAACGAGCACATTGCCCTGGCGGTAGAGCACAATGAAGCTGCAAACGGCAAACATAGTACGGATCCGACATCCGAACACGGCGACACCGAGGATATACCTCATCAAACCCCCTCTGGGGAGGTAAACAGTCCGGACGAAGATGCACACATCATCCTGGAAACGCACTTGGAGCAAGAGAACTCCGCAGAAGGCTTATTGCCACAGCGAGGAGTCCGAAGAAGAAGAAGCAAAGGCTTAAGGCCGAACAAAATACGCTCAACAACATGTGGAACAAAGTGCTCGACAATGAAGAAAAGTATGGTGGAGGTTACCACACAAAGAGCTATCCAAAGCACAAACTATTACCCGAATTCGACGATGAGGCCTTAGACCCCATACAGCCAAAAAATAAAACGGCCAACCGGCCAGATCAACCACCTTGTGACTGCGATAGAGCGGCTAACAAGATCGCACATAAGTCAACACACGATCTACGTGAGGACTTGCGCCAAAAACCCAGTATGACCAGATCCATCTATGGATCTAGGAAGCGTGCTCCGGCACAAAATCAAAACCGAATACTACAACCGTCCGAACGCCATGATACATCCAAATACATGGGTGCCGCACACCCCCTATGTTTCACCGATGAGGTGCTAGACCACGAGTTCCCAGAAGGATTCAAACCAGTGCACATAGAGGTGTATGACGGGACCACAGACCCTAGGGTCTGGATTGAGGACTTCATCCTCCATATCCATATGGCTCGTGGAGACCATCTCCATGCCATCAAGTACTTGCCCCTCAAGCTTAAAGGACCAGCTCGGCACTGGCTCAAAAGCCTCCCCGAAAACTCAATTGGAACTTGGGAGGAGCTCAAGGACGCTTTTCAGGCTAAATTTCAAGGGACCTACGTCCGACCTCCGGATGAAGACGATTTAAGTCATATAATTCAACAGCTCGGAGAGTCAGCCCGAAAGCTTTGGAACAGGTTTCTCTCTAAGAAGACCAAATCTTCGATTGTCCGGACGCCGAAGCCTTAGCAGCTTTCAAGCACAGTGTCCGACACGAATGGCTCGCCAGACACCTCGGCCAAGAAAAACCGAGAACAATGGCAGCCCTGACAAGCCTCATGACCCGCTTTTGCGCGGGCGAAGATAGCTGGTTAGCCGCAGTAGCACCAGCGACCCAAGCACATCCGAAGTCAGGGATGGCAATGAAAAACCACGACGCAGTAAAAACAAGCGTCGAAATAAAGAAGACAGCCCAGATAATACGGCAGTCAACGCCGGACTCAGGGGCTCTCGACCAGGTCAGCGGAAAAAGCCTTTGAAAGGCAGCAGAGATGGACCGTCTAGCCTAAACAAGATTCTCAACAAACTATGTCAGATTCATGGCACCCCCGATAAACCTGCAAATCACACCCACAGAGAATGCTGGGTCTTCAAGCAGGCCGGTAAGCTAAACGCCGAACACAAGGGGGGGAGACACCAAGCAAAGACGAGGACGAACCTCGCCAGTAAAGCACTCGAGGACAGAAAAAATTCCCACCAAAGGTTAAAACAGTAAACATGATCCATGTGACGAAGAGGAGAATCAAACATGCACTCTGAGACATACGCGCCATAGAGCCCGTCACCTCTAAGTTCAACCCCTGGTTTGCCTGCCCGATCACTTTTGATCGCGGGGATCACGCGACAAGCATGCGGCATGAAGGATTGGCTGGCTTGGTGTTAGACCCAATAATAAACGGATACCACCGGCAGTGGTCTAAATCTGATATATCAAGACAAAGTCCGCAAAATGGGGATAGACCCGACAAAAATAAGCCACAGTAATACTACCTTCAAGGGAGTAATACCAGGCCTAGAGGCCTGCTATACAGGCTCTCTATTACTAGAGGTTGTATTCGGTTCTCCCGACAACTTCCGAAGCGAAAAGTTAACTTTCTACATCGCTCCATTCCGAAGTGGCTATCAAGCACTACTTGGAAGAGCGGCTTTCGCTCATTTTAATGCAGTACCGCATTACGATTCTCTCAAGCTTAAAATGCCCGGTCCACGTGGCACCATCATAGTTACTGGAAATATCGAGCGTTCTCTACGTGCGGAAGAATGTATGGCGGCCTTAACAGCCGAGCACTAGACGGCCTCACCAACCAGAATAAATGACAGGTCGTCAAGAACACGGACACGGTTAGACGAGTCCAGCGCATCACTACATATACATGAGATTGGTTTGATGGTTAAACCCTCATAGAAGGTAGTAGGGGCTTCCCGCGTGTAATCGGGGCTAGTTCGGCTCAAATTGACTTATCTTGAATTTCAATGGTTTATTGATAATAACCAATTTTCTGACACGACAACTTTCACCTAAGTTCTTCTCTTTACTAGATGACAATCGTGCTACACCCGTCCAGGACACGGCACAACGGAGATACAGGCGCAGACGTGCAGCATGGACCTGTTCAAAGGTTTCTTTTCAGATTAAGACCCTACGTAAACCTATTTTACTGTCTCTTGTTGTTCACATCCTCCGGATACTCAATACAACCGAGAAGGATGCTGACGTTATTGGCATGTGGCCACGTCAGCATATTGCACGTACGTGGACACTCGGGGTTTATTATTAAGGGCATTGTTCAGCCCGGCATATGTTATAAAGACCGAATACCTTAGGGAGTGTTCGGCGTCACGAGTTTGGCCTTATATGCATCAGCTTCGAATCATGTCTTTGGTCAAATGTTGGGTTTGCCCGGCTCTCATGTTTTGGTACCTTACGTTCCGCTATATCGGCTAAGGTAGCACTGGGAGAACTACTGCGATTGTGCCCTGGTTCATCCGGATGAGCACCTCAGTA